>NW_026558014.1:0-51695 GCF_026930045.1 Uloborus diversus | reverse complement strand
AAAGGATTGAAACCTCAAACACGAAAGCAATTTTTTGCGATACAGCATATCGAACCTATGTTCAGAAAATTGCACTGATGAAATATTTTTAAAAGAATTATAAGCAATCTAAACTATGCTTTAGATTGCTTATAATGATTTTTGAAAGAATCAAGCAATAAAGAAACTTTTCATACTTTTTCAAGTCTTTCAAGCACTTGGAAAAAAAACTTGATATTTTTTAGGAACTTTTCAAGGTTTTTCAAGGGCGTAAAATTTACGAACATATGCGCCTGTAAAAAAAAATGGCGCATGCGCCACGAGATTACTTCCGAATTTATTTGCAAAAGAGGTGGTTCATAGCAGAGTTACTATTACAGTCAACGCACGACACAACAGTTTCAAGAGCTCGGGATACGGGATCCAATGAAAACTTTGAGATGAATATTCGAGTTATCGAGATCTGAGATCGGAAAGTTCATTCGTTATTGCAAACGTGAGGCTGCAATTCCGAGAAATATCGGTAGCACCCTGCTCCGCGAATCGACGTCATAACTCTTCCCCCAAACCTCTTTTTTATGGATTTCCATGCTGCAGTGGTTGAAGGAGTAATGACGTCAATCTGAAGCAAAACCGAAATAATACGGGAAAGTCAGGTTAAGGCGCCGCGGCCGCTTGTTTGGTTGTACAATATCTTTGAACACAATGGAAACTTTTAAAATCTGATTTTTAAGTAAAAAACAATATAAAAGCGGACTAATCGGACCAAAATGTTAAAAAGCGGTCTAAAGCGAACTTAACCTTAAAAAACGGACTTTGGCGGGAAAAACGGACCATTTGGGAGCCCTGATGATGTATAAATACAAATGAAAAGTAGTTAATAATGTTTAATATTTACTTATTCAACAAACTAATATACTCCCCTTAATCTAAAAAAGGCTAAAAAATAATAAAAAAATTTAAAATCAGATTCCTTTTTAAAAATCTGACACCTTTTAGAAGAAATGAATAAACTGATGAAAATCAATTAAAATTTTATAAGTAGTACTAGCCGCCAGGGTGGCTAGTACTGTACATCCTGCCTCTATCTCTGCTCCTGTATAGCTGCCTGTACCTTGCTGCCTACGGCGACTCGTGCAACCCGTCTGCGGTGGATTGTACATATATTCTTTGGTTTGATCATAATCATTACTATTATTATTTGCTTGTAAATATGTTCCGATAGTCAAATAAAAAAAGTAGAACTTTGGTGAGTGCACTTGAATGTGCTGTATTCCTCTAACAAGCACCCTTAAAAAATCAGAAATTAAAAACATTTACTAAATTCTGAAATGATTTTAGATACTCATTCAACTGCTGATCATGTTTATTAAATGCACTTGACGTATCATCATCATTTGAGGAGGCAAAAAGTCCTTATATGCATTAAATCGGGACACCCCTCAATATTTTAAGACTTGGACTGGAAGAATTTTAGCTTCCTATTTCATTAAATCGGAAATAATCCGAATTATCTAATATTATACAAAAATAATGTATTCAAAACAAAATCTACAAAAATTTTACCTAGGATTTTGAGCATTACAATGATAAACATAATCCATAATGCACCGAGGATTCCGCAGAAATGTTCCATATTTCCTTCTTAAATCACTTCGAAATTGTTTCACTAGATACGGACCTAAAATTAAAGTGTACAAAATATTAAGTAATAACATAAATGTAGCATAACATGTAATAAAATAACATGTAATAAAAAATTAAGAAATAACATAAATGTAGCATATCTTCTTTTCAATCACAAGGAGTCACTGTCTCACATCAAGTGAAAGAACGGCCAAATAAACAATTGTGACATCTGTATCACAAAAAAAAGTTCATTGCTAACAGCCTGAACTAAAAACTTATGAAACCTAATCCTTTTTAATTATTGCCTTCCACCCCTCTAGTCCAGTACCTTTACTGCGCTTTTAGACTTTGGCCTGTAAAAAAATAAGGCATCTTTTAGCGCCACATATTTCCCCTATTTGTTGCTAACAAAGCAGGGGTGCTCCCCCTCCCCAATATTTCTGAACGCCTTTGTGCTTTTTTATGTTTATAACCTTCTTTTTTTCATTTATTTTTTAAATATTTTTTATTTTCCTATTTATTTATTTTTAATTATTATTGTTTTAAAAAAAAGGGTCTGGGCTCTGCCAATGAAATACGCATACACACAGAATAAATAAAGAAAGAAAAATAAAACAAATAATTTAAATAAAAATAAATCAATAAATGAATTTAAATCAATAAAAGAATTCAAATAAATAAACATTAAAAAATCTTCCCAAAAATTTTGATCGCGCAACTTGCGCCATAATCCCTTTTGTGGGCACCCATCATAAAGTAAAATTTTTCGCAATGATCACAAAACTCTCTGATGTGCATATTTTTAAAAAAAATCGGATTACATTTTTTTTAAAAGAAAGAATCACATTCAATCAGCCATTAAAGATCACTACCAAAATACTAGCGATATTCCTATACAGGGCCGGATTTGGAAGTGTGGAGGCCCCTAATCAGGGTTCGAAAAGATCATTATATTTTCGAACATATTCGATACTTTGATATATATCCGAATATTTTGATATATATGTATATATCCGATATTTTTGATCAGCACTTTAATAGTAAATATATCCCCTGACCCGTGAAAGGATTTTTTGTAAAAATTTTATTGTGGGGGCCCTTTGTTGTGGAGACCCTATGGCAGTAGCCCCACATGCCCTCCCCTAAATCCGGCAATGCTCCTGTAAAAAAGAAACTTTCTAAATTTAAAATTGTCTAATGAACTAAATTTACAGAACAAAACTATTTAGAAGAAAATGATTTCATTAATCAATTTAAAAAAAAAATAATATAGAACATGAAAAGATTATTGCAGCTCATTAAGAACTTCTGACGCACTTACAAACAAAACAATGTGCCGCATGCTCAAAACAGTGATAACAACTTCAGAATTGCTGACGCAAAAAGCAGCCAGCGTACAGAGGCCGCTCAAAAAATGAAGACAAAAAATACTTTCTGTGAATGTCTGCCGACTGCTATGGAGCGCCAATGCCAGAGAGTAAATAAAAAGAACTGCAGGGGGAAGGAGAAAGTTGGAACTACAAAATGACGAATGGTAGCAGGATAAACAAGGCTGAAAGAAATTATTTTTGATGTCACATAGAGCGTCTAAAAATAAAAGAAATTCCCCTGACATTTCCAGAAATTTAGGTTAATTTTCCTTTTTCCTGACATTTCCCAGACCATTTTCGGCAATTTTCATTTTCTAAGACAAATCCAGTTTTCCGGTGCGTGGCAACCCTGCTTACTGCAGAAATACAATGAAAGCCACCTCAGACCATGTCATGCAAATAGCCTTGTTCCCATGGAGCTCTTCTACTCCAGAAAAAACTTGCTATAAACTGCATTCCCATTATTTCCCACATAAATGAAGATCTTTCTTCCTCCTGCTTCCTTCTCGAGTAAATGCAGAATTTTTACCCAGAATGCAATATGTGAAACATGTCAGCTTACTTGCTGGGTGTAGCCGCTAAGGGTGCTGGGGAAAAAAGCTTTCTCGGGTACAACATACAACCTCTTTCGCAAGTGAATGGTGAATTTTTTTCAACCGTTTTTTTCCCAGAGCTGGAGCAGGGAAATGTGAGGTACAAAAGTCTCACGTGAATGTGGCCAATGAGAATGAAATTCAGAAATTTCATTTTGAAAAATATTATTTTGCCATAGAGTTAATTATCTTGAGTGAGAAGGTTAATAAAAAAAAAATTAAGCATTATTTTCAAATTATTGAGATTAAAAGGACTCTAATTTGATCAGTAAAATTGAAATCTAAACAGATAAAAACAGTACAGCAAAAAAAAAAAGAAACTGCGCAAAAAATATAAACTCTAATGAATTTAATAAAAACAATTATTTCCAAATGTTTTTAATTTTTATCACAAGTCACTTTTCACCAATAATATAACATAGCGAACACATTTATAGCAAATGAATTTACTTGGTGAAAAATAAGCAAAATGAGATAAATTTGCATTTTTGTCTCCTAAGTTTCTCTCAAAATCCGACTTTTAAATGACACACAAAACTTGACCCAAAACGTACCAAATGCATACCCACCAATTTGAGAAAATTTCTATGTGTATAATACTCATAATGCTTCAATGATAAACCTGTAAATCTGTTTTTTAAATTCTACTAACTGATGTAACACAGTTGTATCTGGTATCCTCCATTTTCAAGAAAAAAGATTTTATCGCGTCATTTATGTATTTATTTTTGCTGCTATTTTTTTATAATTACAGTCGAACTCGCTTAGAAAAAGAGCAAAGGGACCGTGAAATTTGCTCATTATAACCGAGTACTAGCAAAAAGCAGGTATATTGAAATGTTTTTTTAAAAATACCAAACATTACTTTATATGGTCCGCTTTACTTTCAAATAATTTTTAGTATGTTGTTTGAAACGCTTACAGTCATTCTTCTTTTCATCAAAAGCAGCCAATAATCAGGGGTAAAAGTGACCAACTTGTCACAAATAGGACATTTTCCGCAAAAAATATAGGACAAATATAGGACACATTATATGAATAATTTTGCTATGAAAATAGAAACAATATATATCATATTATTTAGTTATTCTTATCAATGATTTTGTTTAAAAAAAAAAAAAAACCTCAAAGTTATAACTTACATCTGTAATGACTTTCCTGTAGTTGAAAGAATATTTTTTGAAAAAACTGTACTTTAACTTAACCTAAATAACTAAACAAAATTAACAAAGATAATTGTATTATTTCTTCCTCACTGATGACCCAAGTACTAATTCCACTGTTCATTGATTTTATATCTGAACTGAACCCTTTACCACTTGTATTAAGAACAAACAGAGCTTGAGAAGGATCCTTCTGATGGTTTTCAGAGTTTTCTTTATGCTAGAATGTTTTAGCATGCAGCCTCAATTGTGAAAATCCACTATTGCTTATGGGCACTGAACAGTTGCAAAAATGGCAAAAAGCAGTAAAATCATCTTTTCCTTTAGTGCACCATGCACCAAAATTTGTACAATTAATGTCCTCCTGGTTCAACCACTCCACACGAAATTTTGTTACGCGATGCAATTTTGCCATTATAATTCCACTCATTACAACAAACTACGTTTTAACATCATAAGGAACTAACATTGCACGATCCCAAAATTTCACAAAAAGAAAAGATTGCAAAAAAAAAAATTAGAACATTCCGACCAGAAAATGCACTGAACACAAAATATACCAACGAAAATCAGGATCGAAAACAAAACAAATGGCTGTTGCCCCCCTCCTCCCCAAATCTAAAACGAACTTCAAATTTAGTTCTTGAAACACCACCCACTATAGAGTGACGTCACATTGCTGTAGCCAATGAGAGAAGATGCTTGTCGCAGGATTTAGTCAGTTGAGTTTTTTAATTTGAAATTCGTTTGGGCACGTACTTTCAGCGAAAAATCCGATGTCAGAAAGTTTATTTACTGTTCCTTTTAAAAGATATATAGGGTAAAAAACGGGAATATAGGAAATATCGGACATTTTTGAAAAATATAGGAAATATGGGACAATTTTGACGCTTTTTTTGAAAATATAGGAAATATAGGATATACAGGACTACTTCGACCCCTGAATAATGTTCTTTGTTTTTTTAAAGTGTTGAAACAATAGAAGAAGATAAATCATGCTTTTTGTAGACTTCAGATACTTTTGTGCCATCCTCTAACTTGCATAAAACATCTACATTTTCTTCAATGGATAAATTTCACATTTAGATATTGCAAGACAAAATTTGATGCTGGCACTCTATGAATATAACTCAAATAACGAGTTCCGCACAAGTGCCCTACACCATCTCTCTTTTGTCTAAAGTCCGCCTCCAGAGGTGTTTACACGTGTGCATTCCACAAAATTTAAAAATAAGATCATCGTCACTTTATCATAGAATGTACGACTCATCATTAACTTTCGGTTCACTTTGGAATGTTGCAAAAAAATTTTCAAGTAAGGACTAGCTTAGCTGTAGAAGTGGAAGTCGAACAAAATTTTAAGAATTACAAAAATATTGCTTGCTGTAGCCGTTTGGTTGTTAAAAGCGAGTTATCCTCCCACAGACTTATCATTGTGCCAACCAAATATTTCAGATTTCCTCACTAAACCCGGGTTCTTATTAAATCAGGGCTCATGATAACCAAGTTTGACTGTACCAAAAAAATGTTGTTCTTCATCATTCAAGCAAACATTTTTTGAGAAAAATACTTTTACAGTTACATTTTAATAAAGCTAACATTTTTTATCATTATAAGAACTGACACTGCCAAAAGATTAAGGCTGAAAATAATCCCTGCATTTTAGAAATAAACATTCTTTCTAAGCGTGGCCTAATTTTTTCCAGAGAACAATAGCTTTTAACAGGGAGAACATTTTCAATTTGTCGAATAATAAAATACCATCATGCACATATAGCATATAACAACATCTAATTAGAAGATATACTAGCTGTAATAATTTGCTGCTTGGGTCTTAGAATAAAAAAAAAACTACCATTCGAAATTTTTTTGAACTGATCTGCAAACCTTTTCCGGGCTTAACGCAACAAACTAAAAATTTCAGCAAAATCGGCCAGGTAGTTCTCCAGTTTCGCAGGTTCAAACACACAGACGCTTTCTTGCAGATTTCATTTTATACTATGTTACAGATAATAGGCATTAATTTCATTTTTTCAACCTGCAATTCTGGATTAGTCTTCCAATTTAGAAAAAAAAAATTAATTGTCCTAAGGACTTTTTATTATTATTATTTATTTAGAGAATCGAATTGATAAACAGCCTTTTAAAATATTCTAAACAGACCGCTTTGCAAACTCTCAGAAGTTTGCAAAAGTACCACTACTGATATTAAATTACAGTAGAAACTCATTGATTCACACTAAAATCGAATCCAGGTCATCTGAATTTAGGAAAGCACGGATTAAACAAAATTACCTATAAATTGAGCCAAGGTACATAAACAAACTACTGTTCACAGTAAAAATTGTAGTTTTAAAGCAAGAGAATTATTTATAAAACTGCAAAAAAGAAAATTAAGTGTACTTATTATGTACAGTACATACCTACCCATGTATGAAGTAGGTCAGCAAAAGTACATTATTGCACTAACTCCCCTTTAATTTATTCAGTCTCCAAATGATAAAGCCGCAAGGGAACTTTGAATAGGTTTGTTACATAGAAACTTCGCAAAAGAGAAAATAGTAAATTTCGATGCTTAATTTTTAACAAAGGTAACTTCCGATCACGCACGGAATAAATCCATTTTAAAACGGCCTGATCAACGTCGTCATGCACGCACAATCGTACTCGTTTTCCATTAGAATTTCACATTTCACCAGCTTTACTTAAAATGGAATTCCTATTTCCTTCACTTTTCTTGTTAATGCTGTTTCCGACATCATTGAGGAGTGAATTTTTTTTTTCTTTATAGTCAAACACTTTCTCTTCGACATTTTGAGAACAATGCACTAGGTTTCAGAGCAAAGTGAAAATGAGCAAAACGTGCACGTGGTCACTTCAAGAGACTCCAGCGCATCGTCAACACATTTCCAGGAAACTCACCCCGTCTAGGAATTCTACACTCCTCCTTTCAAATCCCTCCCCTTCCATCACCACAAAGGACAAAGAGAAAGGAATGTTGAAAGACAAGATAACTAAATTGTAGAATAAGTAAGCCTCAACAAAAGCACCAGAAGAAAAACGTCTATTTTCCAAAACATCGACACTTTCTCCCCATAAAAAGTTTGCAATAGAGAAATTCAGTCGTTTGATATTCGTCAAAGAGAGACAGATGTGCATGCTTTTTTATTGAAACTTTTTGTTTTACTGAACATGCTTCGATATATAGTGAAATTCGCTAAATAGAGTGTTCGCTATACGGAGACCCGACTGTATGTGCATCTAAATGACAATCTGGATTAGGTAAAATCTGAAGGTCTAGATTATTGAAGGTTTACTGTAAGTTAAAATATGGAACTTCTGCTGTGATTATTAAAAGTTCTAACACAAGCAAGAAAAATACTAACCGAATGGTCCAGCCAATCTCACACAAGCTAAATAATTAAATCCTTGTAAAAAGCTGTTCAGGAATTTGACCCAAGAATCCATTTCATAACGATGCATCAGTGAAATGGGTTTTTCAGGCAAACCCCAGGGGTCTACTAAAATAAGAAGTGCAACTCTGGCTGGATAATGCAAGGCATACGAGGCTGCAATATAGCCTCCCATGCTGTGTCCAAGGAGTATGAACTTGTCTAATCCAACCGCCGTTCTCCATTTTTCAAGAGCTATGAAAACAAACAGAAAACATAAATGAAAAAAATATATAATAAAATGACATTTGTAGTTGAACAATTTCAAGCAGTACAATGTCAGTATTGTGAGTTTCTAAAGCATTTTCAACAATATTGCAGATACACAGGTCACTTGCCACTTGCTTGCAATAGCAAAATAAAAGTAAAAAGTGATTCTTTCAGAATTAATAAAATTTATTATAAAAGTTTAACTGAGCTCAAACAAACACAAAAAATACTTTTATTAAATTAATAACAACACAGTAGAGTTTTATTATTATTATTATTTATTTATTTATATTATTTAATTAATTAATTTATTTTTGATACCCAAAAATCATGGTTGCCAATTTTTAGCTTGAGCATTAACAATATCATGGGTTTAAGGCTCTTCTAAACCTCTCCGTAAAATCTTACTCGGCCAAATTGCAGAATGGGTGGCAACAAAAGGGGTGTACCTGGGAGGGTCTCACTTGATTTTTTTGGCACTTCTAATTGGTCTGATTTCATGATGGACAGCGTCAATCACCGAGTACTTCAATGGAAGTCATAAATTTTTCCAAAAGAGAGTGACCGGGCTCTGACACAGGCCGCCCATGAAAAAAGAGTGTCGAATGAACCCACAGGGCATGCACAAGGAACAAATTAACAAGCATAGAATCTATTCTTCCGCTCCCTCACTTTCTGCCCTAGAGGACAAATTGTTTCTTGAAGAACTTCCTCGCAGTTGAAAATAAATTCTTGTTTCCTTTTAAAGTTAGTTAAAATGCAATATATATATATATATATGTGGGAGCCGAGCTACTGGTAATAACTATGAAAATGCTTGTATTCACTTATAGAAGCACTCATTGATGACATAGTTTTAGCTACTAAACATTTAATGATAACTAAACTACACATAACTAATATTTACAAAAATGATTACAATGCAGAAGTGCAGCCGTCTTGCTGCTCGTCTTAAACCACGTCTTACGTCTTTCGTCTCCTCAAAGTTATTCACTAATCAAAAAAGTTTTACCGCCCTTGGCGCTGTTCGTTTTGTCGCCGGACTCTACGTCGTCATCTCTTGGCGAGTTTTACATCCAAGAAAGCTAAAATGTATGAAGGGCTGTGCAAGTGTACCAGGGTATACCAGAGTCGGCACCACAAGTTCGGCCGTCCTGCACTCGACTGGACCTCCAGGCGAACCTGAAAATATAGTAAGCAAAAAAACAAAAACAAAACAACAATTAAACTAAAATTAAATTGGTTGCAAAAGTTTTTCGTCTTCAAAAGTTCAGTCTTTGATTTGCTCGTCTTAAAATTTTTCGTCTTCACAAAAATGTTCGTCTGCAAATGAAAACTGTCCGTCTTTAAAAATTGTTCGTCTTTAAAAATTTTTTCTTCGTCCTCGTCTTTGAAAAAAATTAGTCTTCGTCTTTAAAAAAAATATCGTCTTCGTCTTAAAAAATATCGTCTTCATCTTTAAAAAATATCGTCTTCGTCTTTAAAAAATTTCACCTTCGTCTTTAAAAAAAAAAGAACTTCGTCGTCGTGCGTTTCGTCTTTTATCATTTGCTTCGTCTTTCTTTCGTCATTTGTGTTTTCTTTCATCTTTTTCGTCTTCTTTTGGTATTCGTTTTTCGTCTTTAAATTGAAAGTATGGACAGTTGGTTACAAAAAGTCGGTGTTCTTTTCTTCTATTTTTTACACTTCTTTGCTTCTTTTAATCTTTTTTTTTTTTATTTAATTAACATTCCGAAAAGCTGTTCCATGGTTTAAGGAATTCTGCGCATGTTGATGTGCAGTTTGGTCCTTCGTGAGTTCCTTCTTTGATGACATCAAACGTATTTCCTCCTTTCACCTTCGTTATTCTGTACGGGCCTAGGTACTTCGGTTTAAGTTTTAGGTGAGGTCCAAATTGCGTTCTTTTGATGGCGACCAAATCGTTAACTTCGTAAGGCTTCGGTTTTTTCCTTCGTAAATTGTATGTCTTCTTGTTTTCTTCCTGAATTTTAAAAATTTGTTCCTTCGCATGTTTTCTCATATCTTCTCTTTGGGCTTCAAAACTGGCTTGAAATTCAACTTCAATCATTTCTTTCAGCTTTTCAAGTCCTGCAACCTTCATCTTCGTTCCAAAAAGTAATTCAAATGGAGTTTTATCAATGCTTCTTTGATATGTTGAGTTAATGGCTTGTTGCAGTTTATTCGTGTGCTTGTACCATTGAGCAGGGTTTTCCAAGGACAATTTAGAAAGAATTGCAATAATTGTTTGATTAATTCGTTCGACTTGGCCATTTGCTCTTGGTAATCCTGTCGTTATAAAATGATGATTAATGCCCTCTTTTGCGCAGTAATCAGCAAATTCACTAGAAGTAAATGCTGGTCCTTTATCCGAGATTATTTGTGAAGGGTTTCCAAATACAGTCTTTTGAAGCTCTAATTTGGCTATGGTTTCAACAGACGTCGTTGTTTTTGTTGGGTAGATCCATACAAACTTAGTAAAGGCGTCAACTACAACAAAAATGTGTTTGTAATTTTTGTTAGTACTCTCTAAGGGTCCAATGTGGTCAACATGATACGTTTTCAGTGGGACGTCTTCTTTATGCAATGGATGCAAAAGACCTTCTTTTTTTCCCTTTTTATGGTTCAGAAGTATACAATGGACACAGTTTCCTATTATTTTTTCTGTTTTCTGTCTTAGTTTTGGGATAAAATAATATTCTTCTATTTCCTTTTCAGTATACTTGATACCTGAGTGACTTTTCTCGTGCGCATTTCTTATTATTTCTGTTTGCATATTCTCTGGCACAACCACTAATTCTTTACCTTCAACAAATTTATATAATATTCCATTTCTATCACAATAATCTTCATAATCTGAAATTTTAAGTAATTCCTTAATAGTTTTAATTTCAGTATCTTTATCTTGAGCTGATTTCAGCTGTGGCAACAAATTATCGACTGAAATGCAAAACACGTCGATAGGGGAGCGGCTGAGAGCGTCAACATGTGGCATCTTGCTTCCAGGACGATGTTCAATGTCATAATTAAATTCCTGTAGTAACAAAGCCCAACGAGCTACACGGGTACATAAGTCTCGTTTTGACAACGTTTTCTCAAACGCGGCGCAATCGGTTACAATTTTGAAATGGATACCCAGAAGGTAAACACGGAACTTCTTTATCCCTTCGATGACGGCTAGAGCCTCAAGTTCATAACTAGAATATTTCTTTTCGGCATCAGTCGTTTTTCTACTCATGAAATAGGTTGGATGAAAATTCTTTTCATTTGGGGGTTTTTGCATCAAAATTGCAGAATACCCTTCTAGGCTAGCGTCCGTATGAAGTTCAGTCTCAAATTTAGGGTTGTAGATTCCCAAAACAGGTGTGTCAGCTAACAACATTTTTAATTGGTTGAACGCATGTTTTTCTTCGACTCCAAAATGAAATTTTCGATCCTTTTTCAAGAGATCACTTAACGGCCTAGCTATTATGGAATATTTCGGGATAAACTTCCTAAAATATCCTGTTAAACCTAAAAAGCTTTGAACCTTTTTCAAATTAGTCGGCTCTGGAAAATTAAGAACTGCTTTAGTTTTTAAAGTAGATGGGAAAATATTTCCACCCTCGATTACATGTCCTAAGAAATCAATACGTTTTTTCAGGAAATGGGACTTCTTAAAATTGACTTCAAGTCCGTATTCGCTTGCAGTTTTTAAGACCAGTTCAAGCCGTTCAATACCTTCTTCGGGAGAGGAAGACAAAATGATTATATCATCCATATAAGGCAAAACAATACCCTTATTAATTAATTCTCGAAAAATAGTGTTGATATATCTTGTAAAGACCGCCGGAGAGTTACATAATCCGAAAGGGACTTGCCGAAATTGGTATTGTCCTTCATGCGTTACAAATGACGTATATCTTCTGCTCTCTTCACTTACATTTACATGAAAAAAAGCGTTTTTGAGGTCAATAGTACTAAAAATATTGGAGCCCTGCAGTCTATCCAAAATATCTTCAATTAGTGGAAGAGGAAATCTATCTTTTACTATAACCTTATTTAGTTTTCTATAATCAATGCATACGCGCGGTGTCCCATCTTTCTTTTTTACAATAACCACTGGACTGCAATACTCAGAGGAACTGGGTTCCACTACACCTTCTTTTAACCATTCGGCAACCTGAGCTTCGACGATCATTTTTTCTGAGAATGCCAACCTACGGGGATGATGAGATATAGGCACGTCATTTTTTACCAAAATTTTTAACTCAACATTAGTGGTTTTAATTTTTTGAGGCACATAGTTGGAAATCAATGTCTTTACTTTAGATCTTAAATCATGAGGAATATCAGGAGAAATATTCATTTCAACTTCTTCAGCACATACATTAATTGGCAAGACAGATAAAACATCATAATGTTCTGCATCTTTGGGTTTAGCTTGAATCGTAACACCATTATCATCAATTATTGTTATTCCTTGCATCAAAACATTTAGTCCGATAATTACATCGCAAGCCATTATTTCGTTATTCACCACAACTACATCTGCTTTACATTTAAAATTGTCAATTTGAATATCACTCTCAAAAACTCCAACTGGTTTTACTTGACATTTACCGAATCCTGACAAAACAGTATTTAAAGGAAGTAATTGAAATCGCTTACCAGGAGAATTCAATTTCTTAAAAATTGATTCCCGGATTAATGTGGCTTGTGACCCTGAATCGATAATAGCATTTTTTACCACTGAGTTACCAATTTTTACTTCTTTATTTAAATTTTTCTTCTTTGGAACATTTAAATGAGCAACGTCTGGTTTCTTATTAGGGCAATTAGAAGCTTTGTGCCCAAAATTTTCGCACTGAAAACATTTAAGCCCCTTATCCTTGTGTACACAATTTTTCGAAATGTGGTTTTTCAAACCGCAATTGTAGCAAATTTTTTCTCTGTAGTTTTCGTTGTTGGTGTTATATCGCGTCTTCTCATTATTTTGTTCATAGTGTATCTTATTTTTATTGTTTAAATCTCTTTTGAAATTGGAAGTATACCCACTCTTTTTTAAGCGATCATCATTTGACATTTTTTGCTTGGTTCTGTCGAAAGGTTTCTCATTTCTAGCCAAATCATTTTTCATTACTTCGTATACTTTGAGTTTTTCTTTAAAATCATTTATATCGCGCGCTCCATAAAGAATTGTTTTATTTTCCGGTTTATCTTGAATTCCCTTTATTACATAACTGATAAGAGATATGTCATCAATACGTCCAGAAAGAGCCAATTGTTTCATCTTTAAAAAATATTCTTGCGTAGTCTCAGAATGTCGCATTTTACGCTCGCTCATTAAACTATGAAGCGAAGCCGAATTAACTTGTGTGGAAAATTCGCTGATTAGCGCTTTCTTTAATTTTTCATAAGAATTAATATTTTGTTCGGTGTTGATAAATAATGCGGCATTTCCTCCAAAACAGCGTTTAGCAAAAATAAATTTTTGAACTTCAGTAAGGTTAAATAACTTAGAAACACTTTCAAAAGTTTCTACCCAAGAAGAAATGTTTTCATGCGGTTCTGCATTAAATTTCGGCAGGGAGTGTTCAATATCAGAATAATGTAAAAGATAGCTCGTAGCCAAAACATTGCCTGAATCAGAATAATTAATTACAGGCGGCGGTGCTACTTTGTTTTCAATTCCAACAGATAAATCGTTACTAATAACTTCCTCGTTCTGACCGGACTGCTGATGATCCGAGAATGAGTCATCTTCTGAGTGGGAATGGTGTTCGTCAAGCTCTGACAGCGAAGAAATATCTGTCAGAAAGGAGAGAATGCTTTTTGCTAACTCAGATTTATTTCCCTCCAAGGGAATGTTCAAAAGATTTGCAATAGTTATTATTTCGCTAAGAGAAAATTTTTTCTCGATGTCTTTTAATTTATTTTTGAATTCATCTGATTCTGGGTTGTATTCAAATCCCGTAAAATTTCTTAAGCGCTTTCTATTGGAACTATCCCCGTTATCAGAAAATATAAAACGGTGGAGAAGCACTATTTTTTCTCGCTTAAAGTTTCTGAGCGCAAAGTCAATGTTTTTAATCTCTTTCAACTGCATATTTGAAGAAAATAAATTCACTCACCCCTTTTCCGGATGCTTGAAATCAGATTATCCAACAGAGAATTTCAGATAGTTCACAAGGCACAGTCACAAGAGAATTTAAGATAGTTCACAAGGCACAGTCACATTTGACTCAGTTCTCTCTTTTTTTTTTTTTTTTTTTTTTTGCAAATTTTCGGAGACAGTTAGTATCAATCAGTTTTCCGGTTAATCATACTTGCAAACATTATGCTCCAAAAGAATTTGGGTGTAGGCGTTCCTCAAATCGATCCTTAATCCCACTTCTGAATTTTTTGTGGGAGCCGAGCTACTGGTAATAACTATGAAAATGCTTGTATTCACTTATAGAAGCACTCATTGATGACATAGTTTTAGCTACTAAACATTTAATGATAACTAAACTACACATAACTAATATTTACAAAAATGATTACAATGCAGAAGTGCAGCCGTCTTGCTGCTCGTCTTAAACCACGTCTTACGTCTTTCGTCTCCTCAAAGTTATTCACTAATCAAAAAAGTTTTACCGCCCTTGGCGCTGTTCGTTTTGTCGCCGGACTCTACGTCGTCATCTCTTGGCGAGTTTTACATCCAAGAAAGCTAAAATGTATGAAGGGCTGTGCAAGTGTACCAGGGTATACCAGAGTCGGCACCACATATATATATATATATATATATATATATTTTTCAATTCTATATTATCTCATGTATACGCTATACACGGTTGTCCTTTGCTATCCTTTTCAACCTATATCAAAAGAATATTCTGTCACTTATTCACACTGTATTCAACAACCAAAAACCACAGACAGGAACAACGTTCCCAAATTCTGAAATATTCAACCAACTTTTCTAAAATTGAGTCTGCAGCCACTCACTTCTTTCCCATGACACTGAATATTTTTAGGAACATTTGATACTCTGCTCATTTTATCATATCATATATTTTTATGCTTTACCTTCAGAGAGAGAGTGCTTAGCTCCCCCAAAGCATGTTTGAGGCATTTGGAAAACGCAATATCCGCCCAACGCCATGTCAGAGTTTTTGCTCTGATAAAAAACTATAATAAGCGAAAAATCAATCTTCTTCTCAAAAGGCAAGATTAAAACTCCTTAGATAGCAGTGACCAAAAAAAAAACAAAAAAAAAAAAAAAAAAACAAATAATGACACATTCCAATTTAGTTTTAGAACTGTTGTTCCATAACAAATCTGTTGTACAACGCCTTGAGATAATTTCAATATTTTTGCACTAATAGCGTACAAAGAAGTCATGTAGCGCACAGAATTATTTCTTTTTTTGAATCACATTTGATTTTGCATAAATTGCTCATACGGAGGGGCAAGGGGGGCAACTGCCCCTACTTTTAAAATTAAAGGGGCTATGCATCTCCACTTTTTTAAGTTCAAATTAAACGATGGATCGAAGAATGATAATATTGTTCGATGCACGTTCAGTTTAAAAAAACTGAGAGTTGACTTAGTAAGTGTGGGTTTTATATTTTTCTCTAGTTATTATTTCATAAAAAGTGAAATGGAGCTTTAAATTGGAAGAAAGAACTCGATAACTTGACTGTGGCCATGCATCGCGATTTTTAAAATTGCGTCCTGAATTTTTTGTAGACCATTTAATCAAAAAAAAAAAAAAAAAAATGTTTAACTTCAGTTCATAGTAAGAATTCACCTTAGGGGCACCACCCATCTAACCTGCTGCCCCCCCCCCTCCCCAACTGAACTTTGGCATCCAGCTGTTTTGATGCACTAGCTGCCTATGTCATTTTGTACATTTGCTCATGTGAATGCTCTTAAAGCAGCAGGCCCCCCCCCCCCACTGTTAACATTATTTTATTCCTTTTTTCTGAAAATTTCAGTTAAAACTTCATAAAAAGTTGAAAAAATTCAATTTTTCAATTTTCCCGAATTGTAAATAAACCCCTTCGAAAAAAACGTTTTTTTCCCGTTTTTCCCCGAAATGTTACGGTTTTTTCGGACTGTTTTCATCTCTACTGAAGAGTGAAGTAAAAACTACATGATTTTCTTTTACTGGGGGTTTTGCTTCTACATGATTCACTGTAGGTTACTAGTATGAAAAAGTCGTTGATTTTACTTGTAGCCTAATTTATGCAGTTGTCAAAGAGCGCCTATATAGGGGTGCAAGGTGGGGCTTGAGCCCCCCCCCATTAGAAATGAGAACTCCCTTGCTTTTAGTGTTTTTTCTTTGTAAAAATGTATAAAAATTTCTTTTCCAGCCATTAATGAATAAGTTATTAAAAATGTCAAATTTTTAATATCTTTAATCTGAACTGAAATCAGTTTCCATGGTCAAAATATTCTGCTAAAGCATAGGGAAACTTTTAAGTCAACCTTAAATGTTTGCATATGGGCGCCCTTGCAGTTGTCGAATTCACAAAGAGAAATGTCGTATGATATGGCATGGGAGTATTGAGGTGGGATATGATCATGTGCTCCATATGCTGCACATATATTCACGAATCGTATGCTTAAGTGACGAAGATAACAAATTGTCAGTTGACCCGAACATAACGATTGATCTTATCTCTTTTCCAAGGAAGTAAACATTGGAATTTGGTAATGTTTTTGAGGTTACGAAATGTAGTTTAATATGTGTTGATATTAAAGACACTTTCAATTTGTTTTAGTTTGATAGTACTTTTTGGCTTTTTCTGTGTGAAGTAATCCTTGCCCAGATTTTTCCTTGTTAGGGCCCATGTTCCTAATGAGGCCAAATTGCTTTTCTTTGCTAAAACTGCTGAAAGACATAGTTAAAACCTAAAATTTCCCTTGGTTTTTATTTTTTTCTTAATTTTATGAGCCATGTGATGAATATGTAAAAGCCAGAGCAATTGAACCATGAGCAATACATTAGGTTTTGAACTTTAGGGTAGCCTTAAATGGGCACTTATTTCAAACTTCGGCATTTATTTTAAAAACTAGGGAGAGACTAGGGTGCCGTGAGAAAATTCTGATTCTTCAAAAGGTGCCACTGATTGGAAAAGTATGAGAACTTCCAAGTTAACTGAAATAATAATAATAATAAAAAAAAGACTTTGTAGTTGATAGTAACATGATGAAAGTAGCATACAAATATTAAAGAAATTTCTTGCCGGAATATGTGCTTAGAGCACAGAGCAAAAACTAATTGTATTCAACTAGTAAGAGAAACATCAAACTATTTGAATTATAATGAGTTGTTTTGACACTTTTCATCATTAAAAAATCTCTTTGTGGCCAAATAAATACTAATTCAGAATACTCAATTACTTTTGAAGCATATGCCATTTAAAAAAAAAAAAAAAGAGGGTGATCCATGTATGAACAGTAATTTTCCAAATTCGAGGTAATTCTTGGTCACTCAATAATTTAAATAAAATAATAATGCAATTTTAGGTAAAGGGATTATTTGACTAGTTTCTAAATTATTTAAGCTTACTCCATGTCAAATCAAAAAATTTTATCATTTACACTTTAGAAAAAGATGGTATGGTTTTTTGACCCATAATTCCCTCGCCTGACCCTACAGTTGAAAACCTAAGTCTGTAAATAAAATATATTTTTAGCATGCAAATTATAATTGTTATGAAGTATTTTGTCTGAGGAGGGATGACTTCTGGTGCAGAGCAGAATTGACAGACCATATAATGACTTGTTTTAGAACATTTTAAATTTAAAACAAAAAGCAAAAACAAAACAAAAAAAAAATTGAAAGTAAAAAAAAAAGTGAACTAAAGTAAAAAAAAAAGGAAAGTGAAGTAAAGTAATGTAAAAAGAAAATTGTTCAGGATTAAAACCACCATTTTAAATAAATTCATTTAAATCATTGGCTCCTTTATACTTTAACAATTTTATTCTTCTGGTGTAAAGTAGCACTACTTTTATTGAAATAATTTATTTCATATGGCTCAAGGTCACTCTTTCCATCAGGATAACTTTGAACCAGGTTAAAAATATCTTTAAAATCATATAATTGAGCATGTAATCTGAAACCAATGAATATCATAAAAAACATGTATTAAATGTTATGGGTTAGCATTTTCAATACTAATTTTAAGAAAGTATTAAAAAATAAATAAATAAATGAAAGTTTATGAAATAACTTCGAAAAGTTATCAAATAGAATTCGAAAAAGAAAAAAAAAATTTAAAAATGTGTGTTTGGTTCGATGTAGTAAAAGAAGTTGAATAAAGTTCAAGATGTTTCAGAGACTATGTTGCAAGCCTAAAATGATCAGATCTGCTTTTTTTTCATCCAAAATACATAAAATATCTAATTTTTTTCATTAATTTGTCATTATATTAAAGACTTCAAACTAATAGAAACTTCAAAAAAATACAACCACATTACTTTCTGGTCTCCCAAATCAAAGCTTTCTCTCATCTCAATTCGCATTTCTTAGGAGTATTTACATTTTAGACAGCATTTTTGACCTCTAAAAGAACTTGTTTGGTAAGAACAGAAACCGCAAAACGACAAAGCAGGGTCGGATTAGGAAGTGTGGAGGCCCCATGGCAACGAAGGAGTGGAGGCCCCTAATCAGGGTTTGAAAAGATCAACATTTTTTCGAAAAAAGCAGATACTTTGATATACATCTGAATATTTTAATATATATGTAAATATCCGATATTTTCGATTTTTTGACCCGTGAAAGTTAGGATATTTTGTAAAAATTATATTGTGGGGGCCCCTATGTTGTGACGGCCCAGGGGCAGTAGCACCGCCTGCCCTCCCTTAAATCCGGCCCTGCGACAAAGGATGAAGGGTCATTAAGAGATCCAGTAATTTATTGCCTGTCCTATCACTTGAAGTGGAGGGGAGAAGAGAGTCCTACAAAGTGGGACGAAATGGGTGGGGTCTGATGGAAGGCGTGATTTTGAGTTTTTCAGTTTTTTGAAAACAGGGCATTATTACGCGAAGAATATTAAACGAACAAATTGTCTCAGAAACAAACTTAAAATATGTTTTTAAAGAGAAATGTTCTATCTCCTGTGCTCCTTCTTCAGTTTTTCCATATCATTTTTAAAACATGTGTAGTCATTTAAAGTTTTAAAATGTTATAAAAAAAAATGTTTCAAAATCACCATAGGAAAACCGAAAAAGTGCATCGCTAGTTCTGTGTCATAGCCATTGTTTAAAACAAACCGCATGAAAATATTACAATAATTTCTCATGTTATGCTTGGGATTGGTAGCAGATTTTCCCGTAGAGAAAGCATTAGCGTTTCAAACCAAGATGGACGGTATGGAAGAGCCTTAAGGGAGAAAATCGAGAACTGAAAAGTTTTGTGAAAAATGATAAAATCTCATCAATAGAAAAAAAAGATGCAATTTAAAAATAATAATTATCAATTAAGAATAACAGTAAAACAGGAATTTTTGAGCACTGAATGCTATTGTAAAAAAAAATACATGAAAAAATTAAGTATTATGCATAGGAGTGCAGAATTAGTGTAACTGAAATTTTAAAAGTACTTTGAAAAATTAAATAGATTTTCTACTTTTTCATCAGTTTTACAGCTTTTTGCAGTAAACAAGGCACATTGGTTCGCTTTTCTACATCCTATTTTTGCCTCATCAAAACATTAAATGAGCTACTCCATTTTCTACCATATGTTACATCAAATATATGTCTTTACGATATCCCAGCCTTTTTCTTTTTCTTTTTTCGAATATGTTCAATTCATTACCTCTTATAAGATTATCTTTTTACTAGAACCTTGTTAAGGTGACTAACATGCCCTGTGCTCGGGGTACCTTGTTCTGCACTAGGAAAACAACTTCTGCAGAATTTTAATGATATATATCTACTATTCTAACTTATTTTCTTTTGTGGTTAGAATGGAAATCATATAATTTAAACATCAATATAGCATATTAAATTAACCAAAATAGGAAACCTTTTACTTTGGCACTATTTATGCCAGGACCATCCATATTTTTGTGAGAATCAGTCAAACTTTTAAAAAACAATTCAAAATGTAGAATAATGATATAAAAAGAGAAAAAATGGTATACTGTTTTTTTTTCAGTAAAACCTCAACAAAGAATGGATGAATTTTATGGAGATATAAATACAATAAATTGAGGCAATTTAATTTGTATCATAAAATTCCTAAAGTTTTCAAACTTTAATTAAAGTAGCAAATGTCTATACAAGGAAATGGATCTTTGGTCCACCTTTTCAAACGCCAAGTTCATTTTAAAAAGGGGGAGGGGGGTAATCGGTGGACACACCCAAACATTTAACTGCGTGAAAAAATCTTAGGGTCTTTTGTATCACTTGCACTTAGTTTGCTGCTAATTTTGTTGCAGTTTTTCTGCTAGTTAAAGACATTTCAAATTTTAAAAACTGCTGCTTATTCAGCACAATGTGATGGCCAAAAAGCCTTCTTCTAAAAACAATGAAATAGAGTCTTTGGATACCACATGACAAAGGCAGAGTCAAGTACCTTCATCTGGCAAACAAACAACACAAATATAAAGGGTCTTTCAATAAGAGTGGGCAGGTTTTCTCTATATAAAAAATAAAAGTAAGGTTTCAAAGAAATTCTGGAAGGAAGTTTGTGGTGGACCTGCGTCCAGGAGACCCCATAGTACCTACAGCCTTGAAATTTTGCACAAAATTACAAATTAAAAAATTTATTTTTAATTTTTAACATATGCCTTTCTTTTAGGATAGAAAGGATTAAATATAAATGAAGATCAAGGGTAACATATGCGTCTTCTAGAGACCCATTCAATTACTTAATATAAATTACCGAATATACATTCCATGAAGATAATTTTTTTCATTTAGAAAGATTAGTAAGATTTTCTTTTTGATAAATGTCATAATAATTACTATATATGACAGATAATTTGTGTGCTCAAGATGTACTTACAAATGAAAAACTGCATCTCAGCTTCTAACGCATCGCTGCTAAAATCTGGTCTTGAACTCTGTCCAAAACCGAGCAAATCAATTGCATATATTGGTCGAGAGGCAGACAAGCTGTCTAAATTCATCAGCCACAGTCCAACACCACCAGCAAATCCATGCAGCAACACCAATGGAATCCCATCCGCATTAGTATTCATACAAATCGTCCACACGTAATTGTCCTCTGGACCACAGCATTTTCCAATATTAATATGTTTTGAGGAGTAAGGACGTTTCAAATCTAAAATGGAATGGAAGATAAGATGTTAGTGCAAACAAAAATTAAGTAAAAAAAAAAAATAAATTCTTAAAAATGAAAACAAGAATTTTAATGTAGCTAAAATAGTTGTAAGCCTTGTTTTTGGTTAGCAATGCCCATAATGCTTAGTTGAATTCCTATTGAGTAAAAGTCAACTCAGATTATTAAGTGAAAACAAAAAATGTATATAATTTTTCAATAAGTACACTGGCATTAAAAAAATTAAAGCCTTATGCCTCTGTTACAGTAATATTTTTGATAATCCAAAACAATAAATGTGCTTTTCACCCATGTCATTAAAATTCTTTTTTAATAACCTTCAGTTGAGTTAAATGACAATTGCAAAAAAAAAACTACATCATTCTAAAATGCAATAAGTCGAAAAAGTAATAAACTTAAATACTTGAGAAAACTTGTTCCTCTACTATTTCCAATGCTTGCGTTGATGTTGGACTCCAATGAAACCAGCTCATAATCCATCGAGGACATACTTTAAAGAAAAAGTTAGGAACAACATTGACTGCATAAGAAAGGAATTGCCCTAATAGCTCCGCTTTTGAAAATGCAGGAATGGAAGAACTGAAAAATCTGGAAAAGCAAAACATTTTGTTTGTACTGTAATATTTAATTTTATTATATACAACTAAACATTAAAAAAAATATATACACACATCAGCATAAACTGCATAGTAAGTACAGTAGCTACCTTCTATCCAGTATTTTGTATCTACCAATCAGCTTCAGGGGCGTGCTTCGAGTTTTAGTGGCTCTGCGCGAAATTTGTTTTAATAGTCGATAAATAATCATTTTTTTACTCATTTATTCTCTCTTAAAACATAACACACCTCATTATCACACACTACAACCTGCATCAACCCCATCACATAAAAATTGACATTTATTTAGACACTAGAAAGTCGCCTGTCAAGGTGTGACGAGTGAAAATTGTTTCTCTTCTTCTATATTTTAATGAAGCAACTGCCTGTTTGGAGATATTTTAATAGTTGAAATTTTAACCCTAACTCCAGTGGATTAACAGCACAGTAGATAGCGTTCATAGTTGATCGCTTTTTTGATTCTTCATTCCCTTGAAATGACACAGTTTTACCGCAGTAAAACAATTAAGTTACCGAATTGAGTTCAGCCTTGTCACAATAAAGCATTTCCCTGCATATTAAACATTACCAAAACACATTATCAAATTATCATGCCGTGGGGGGGAGTTTCATTGTTGAAACACGTGCATTACTTGATCATCAGCTATAATATATATGAGGATTTTATTACAAAATTGCTATATATTGTGTAAATTTAAAAAAAAAAGGAAGAAAAGAAACAGACCCAACAAAATTTGCCGAAAACGAACAGTCATTTTTTAAAAAAGAAAAATCTAAAGACAAATAAATTACGATGTACATTTTTTTTTTTTTTTTAATCTACTAAGATTAACTTTTCTAGCTTTTTGAGCAGCAAATGGATCAATTAAGTTTGAAAAATCTAAAGAAATACATAAATCATTTTCAATCGATATTAGTGCTAGAGCATTAAGACAAGCATTAGTCATCTTTGATCTTAAATACGTTTTAATTAATTTAAACTTTGAGAATGAAAGCAAACAAATATTAAAGTGTAGTGTTGAAGTTAAAGTTTCTGGAATGAAATTTACAAGAACTTTTAACTCTGTGTATAACAGTTCCATTCACATCGTCTAATTTCAACGCCAAGTTATTGCAATTAGTTTTTAAGCCATGCTCTTCCAAAGTTTTTAATGCTGGAATATTGCAAAGAAATCCAAATTTCTTGTTGAAGTCTTTTATTTATTGAAAGCATCCCTCAGTGGACATAATAGCTTGATCATGAATAGTGTTGAATAAATTTATGAGACAATTTCTTTCTGAATCATGAATTGCCTCATTATATGACTCGTAAGAAAACTGCTTCTTTACATTTCTTCTACAAAGAGATGTCACAGGAAAAAATATTAGCTGAACTTAGTTATAACTATTTTTTGAATATAAAAGTTGTCAATTAAGGAAGAGAGTTTTTCATTCATTTTTTTTCAGCAGAGAGAGGAGGGAGGTTGAATTTACATTAACATAATTTGCTAGCTGTATAAGTTAATTCGTGATTTTTACAAGTGATTACAAAATTAATGAAGAAAATATGGCACAAAATATGGTGGCAAAGAAAATTCTTGGAATCTGAAAGAGGTGTACAATTTATGAAATAAAGCCGCATATCCACACTGCGTTGTTTTCAGCCCGGGGGGAGGGGGTATACGAAACTGAAATCTAACTTCAGAACAATGTTCGTAAAAAGATTGAAAATTGTTGACCTTTTTTTGCCTTTTCACTTACAGAAAGTAAAGCACATATACACACAAGAAAATACGTGCATACATTAAAATAAAAACATTTTATACTGCCCATAAGTTAAAGTTAAAACAATGACACTGCGATGAAAAATATCAAACGTTGCAAAATGATCAACAAAAACCCATAACACTAAAGCAAATTATTGCATGATTGTAGCCCGGTGATCATCTAGATTGCAGTTCAAAGACAACTAATTTAAAAAAATTCCCAGGGAGGAGGGAGACACTGGATCTTTGTTCTCATTAACATTGTCAAAGATAGTTTAAAGATGTTCATCAAAATTATATATTCTCTTTTGACGAGTTATCGCGTGAAAAGTTCCTCATCAATCGTTAGTGCACATAAGACCTTCAGATACTGGCTTGGGGACGAGGGGAGAGGGCAATTTATTGGTTCCAAACTTGTTGAGGAAATTCAATTTCAAAAAACATCGCCCTCCCCCGCAAAGAGCGTCAATTGTCAGCTTAATTGGCTTTTTGGGAACATCAATTGAGAAATTTTGCCACCCCCCCCCCCAGAAAGAATTCTTGAATTCTTTCCCTTCTCCTAATGTTTCTAAACATTACACGTATGTTTTAAAACTCTGATTTTGAAAAAGTTTTGGGGGAATTCTCCAAATACCTCCCTCCTGCAAACAATGCTCAAGATCATCAAAAAAAACTTACAATACGTTTTTGAAGCTATACTTTTGAAAATTCTCTGGGGGAGTGTCCCCCCCCTATCATCTACACCACTATTACACTTTAAAAAAAATCACCATCCCCCCAAAAGCATCAACTGCCACTTAAAGAGGCGCTTTGGGAACTTCAATCAAGCAATTTTGCCTTGAAAGAATTCCTAAACCCCTCTCCCCCCCCCCCTCTAGTGTTTCTAAACATAGCTTACACATACGTTTTAGAGCTCTAATTTTGAAAAAGCTTTGAGAAAATTCTCCACATACCCCCTTCTGCAAACATTGCCCAAGTTCGTCGAAAAGGCTAACAATACGTTTTTGAACATATAATTTCGAAAATTTTCGGGGGAGTGCCCCTGTTCCCCCTATTATCAGCATGATACTTTTTACTAGGCAGGTGTTTGCATTTTTGATTCTTTTTCCCCGTATTCGTAAATGCAGTTCTCCTAATTTGAGTCCTCAAATACCAGTGGTGACTCCTTTCTAAAATTAGAAGATGTATCTGCTCTAATTTTTTACATCTGAAAAAAAAAAAAAGAACTCAAGGGCGTGGATAGCATCTCATCTTTAAGGAGCAAGTCTTAAGGGGCCGGTTCACGCTGTCCCATCCGCCACTGAGCAAGGCAGAAAGAATTCCACACCATACATAATTCCTGTAACTTGTTGTGGGAGATGAAGAAGAAAAAGTCGTCATATTAGCTGGGAAGCAAAACAAAAATTTTAACAAAAGAGAAAGCAAGGCAGAAAGATTTCTACCCCTTACATAATTCCTGTTGCAAAGGCCGTTTTGAATTGAACATAAAGTTTCAATAGGCTTTTTTAAATGCTGTTAGGTCGTTTTAATATTTTCAAAAACAGTAAGCAAAATCAATTAAGTTTTTGTGCTATCACGTTTAGTTCCGAGTGACCTTACCATAAAAGACATTTAAAATACATTAATAAGAATAATTAAATGCAAATGCTTATGACAATTTTTTATACATACTGTGGTCTAGAAACTCTTTGATGGGTTCTGGGGTGTCCTTGCAGATGTAGTTCTCGAACGTGCCCATTCGCCATCAGGAAAGAACGAATTTCAGGGTTTTTTTCAATTGAGGAAAATATTGATGCACAATAATAACATCCGAAATGAAATGCGCAATCATAAAGTCACGTGTTTATAGGATAACAACAAAGGATAAAACGAACCAAATTCAACATTTTTAAGTACTCATGACAGGAGAAACCATTTTTCTAACAAGTTTATTTCTTAATTCATTTCCCACAAACAATTAAGCTACAGTAAACGCTGATGATACTCGAAGTAAACATAGTTCAACCCTGACCTGACTCGCACTCTGCTACCATGGTAACGATATTTACCACAGGCAGAGGCGGTTGGAGGTGGTGCAGGAATGACAAGTCAGGTGATTAAAAAAAAGAAGAAAAGCTTAGATAATTTGATGAGATAGAAGTCACTTAGAATTAAAATTACAATTTACTTTTACAGAACAGTTTTATTACATTACATTTTTTTACAGAAACGGAATTTTTTTCTGAAAAATTCTTTAATTTCATCTGTTTTCTCTACGATTCCTCATCTTTACATTTTCTGAATTAAAATAATTGAATCACTGCTTAGATAAGTGAGAGCGTGCTTTTTTTTTCACTTTTTCTTTGCTTTTTTTAGTGTTTTCTTTTCTTTTCTTTTCTTTTTTCCGCTTCGGAAACTTCGCCTCAACTCTTTTATATAAGTCTTGAAAACAATATGGAGAACCCCGCGCACGTTTACACAACGGGGATTCCAATGTCAGAGAAAGGAAATTTTGGTCAGAATAAGTATGGCTGCGTTAGTGGTGAGACGTTAGATTTAGAACACATCAACAAATTGGATGATCACAATTATCCATGTGATTCTCAACTAGTCTTGCGTGATTTAAGCTGTGAGAATAGTGAGTTCATTAACAATTCGATTCAAGATGGCTTCCAATCAGAAATACTGTGCAGTTTTATCTGTGATGCCGGCTTACCATCGAATGATGACCCTCTTGTGGATGGAACATCTTTGGAGATGGATGCGATTACCGAATCGGATTCGCATATTAAATTCATTAATTCTCCAGGAACATCTTTTTCTGACAAACTATGCGCCTTTTCGTCGATGGAAGTTCCGGTGCCAAACCTCGACGAACAGCTAGAAAACTATTTACTTCCCGAGTTTAAAGTAATAGAACACAAACCTCATGCTTCAGAATCTCTTGAGGAGCAGCAAAGAACGGTTACGGAAACCATATCGGCGATTGCAAAAAGTTTTGGGCTGGAAGATCTGCTTCCTGATACATTTCAAGTAGATGGCAATAAAGATGTTCTCTCTGAGTCGATGGAAACTAACAGTTTATGTGATGGTAGCGCTGAAAATATTACAGGGATATCTTTACATGATTTTGAGAAGTGTGGTGATATACGATCGCCTGATTCTACTTTATGTCTACAAGAACATTTTGATACAGAAGCGGAAAAATATGTTTTGGACAGCTTGGAAATATTAAGTGATCCCTGTGAAGCTAATCATAGCTCTTTTGGTACTGTCACAAAATCTGAGTACCCTAATTTATTAAAGGAATGCAACAACAAAAATTTCTTAAATGTTTCTGAAGTCAATGCATTGATAAATCACAAAGATGATCAACATTTTGAAGTAGAAATTGACGCATCTACACAGGGTATTGATAGTACTGTTGATATGAACCAAGATAATCCTGAATTTTGCCAAGAAATTGGAAATGTCATAAATGCAGAGTTCGTTAATGACATACCCATTGTTAGCATTTCTGAAGATCAAGATCAAAACGCCAAAGAAAATTCCCAGGCATGTTCCAGTTCTGGAACAGTAGTTATTACTAGAGATAAAACTTCACGGAAAATGCAAATAGTATTGACCTTAGGTCAAGGGCAAAAGGTATACGATATTGATACTGAAGATATTGGGTGTAATGAACAACCACTAGATTTAGAGTTTCAAGAACCTATTAGTGATGAGAATTTGACTGAAGAATTGACAGAATCGCCTAACATTGTTAATTTCTCAGAAGACAAACATGTTTCTGTTCCTGAGGAAACTGAATCAGAACACAATGATGACCCTGAAGAATTAGAATCGAATATCCAACATGCTAATTTGGCAGAATTCATATCCAATTTACCTGTCACCAACAAAGCTAGGAGAGGGAAAACATGGGTTTGTCCCATCGAAGATTGTGGACAGATCTTGGATAAAGAATGCAAACTCAGGGTACATATGATCAATCATAATGGCGCCAGACCATATAAATGTGAAGTCGAAGGGTGCGATTGGGCCTTCACTACTCTATACAGGTTAAGAAGGCATGTAGAAACTCATTTTGGATCAAAAGATTATGAGTGTGATTTTGAAGGTTGCAATAGAAAATTTACTACTGTTTACAATTTAAAGACTCACAAAAAGCGACACAAATGGCCAAATTCCCTCACTTGTCCGTCAAAAAATTGCAAAATGAGCTTCGCAAATCGTAGAAAATTAGAATTGCATCTCAGGGTTCATGAAGATGTTGAAGCACCTTATAAATGTTCTTTGTGTGGCAAGCAATATTATTCTGCAAATTGCATTGCATCTCATTACCGTACACATCAGTACAATGAGGATGATTTTAAATGTCCATTTCAAGGTTGTGGCAAAGTATATGATAAAATATGCAGGCTCCGTCAACATATCAGACATCATACTGGTGATCGTCCTTACTCGTGCCCCGCAGAGGGGTGCAAGTGGAGTTTTATGAGTGCCAGTAAACTGACAAGACATATGCGCAAGCATACGGGTGAACGTAAATTTGTCTGTACTGAACCTGGTTGCGGTAAATCTTTCATGAGACCAGAACATTTGAAAGGACATATTGTCATTCATTCGGGAGACAAACCTTTCGAATGTCCTCATGAAAATTGCAATGCAAGATTTACTGCTAAATCTAGTCTTTATGTTCATGTGAAAAAGCATTGTCCTAGTGTGTTAAAAGTTGTTTATCCTTGTCCAGCTCCATCCTGTATCAAAAAGTATAACAGCAAAGCAACCCTCAAACAGCACCTCCAGAAGTTTCATCCGGAAGTGATGGCCAATGGTAAAGAATTAAATATAGCCGAGAAATTGGAATTGACTATGCCTGTTTCTGTGGTGAATCAGGACTCTGGGAAATCTCTTCAGTTTTTGGAAATAGAGGAAGGCATCACAGATGATCCCGATTCAAATTTAAAGCTGGAGTTGTTGAAAGCATCTGAACAATCGGTGAAAAATGATGCTCCCTTATCGGTTAACACAAACTCTTGCCCCGTCATAATCAATACAATACAATGCTTGGACCTATCTTACAAAGCTGTGCCAAAATCATCTAAAGCCAATGTAAAAGAACAGTCATCTGCTAAAAATGCTAAACCTACAAATTTGAATTTTCCGTCGGTAACGTTAATTCATACAAATGTAGGAGGTTGTGCAAGGACTGATTATTATTGTGATTATATTAAAAAATGTGAACCAGAACCTAGTAACATAGATTTAAATGAAAACACGAGTGATGATACAAAAAATTATTTATCTCATAGTCATTCAAGTATGGTTGTAAAAACCCCCGACATAATGCTTGCGTCTTCTCTCATTTTTAATGATCACACACCAGAGCATGTGTTAAAAAGTCATTTCTCCCATGATGAATCTTCAACTAGCCATAGCTTATATCATGATGACATACTAGCTAATAGCTCAACTTTTGGAACTGAACTCATACCCGTATCACTTTTGTCAGATGGAGGGGAAAGTAACTCTTCTGTTGTGTTTTCTGAACAAAATGTTGATGCGTTTCGTGATTCGATCCATTTACATGATTTGGATTGATGTTAGTTGTTTAATAGGTTTTAAAAATGTACATATAGTTTTGCTTATTTGTACAATTTTTACTTAAAATTTGTTAAAGTTGAAATTTTTTACCTGTTACATCTATTTTTAATATTGTCTATAACAATCAAGCTGCCATAACTGCAACTTTTAATGTTTCTTATATCAAAGTGTAGCATAAGTTGTAAAATAGAAATGATAAAAATGGGTTGGCTTAAGTTTGCACTGCCCAGAGCAGTATCAATTAACCACCTTTTTTTATGAAAACACCCAATGATGTCTTAAAAAAGAAATGTCCCGTTCCCAACATAGAATTTTCAGTTAAAGAGCAGTGAAATATGAGTAATTGCTTTAGTTATTTAGTTTATAGTGACAACTCTGTTAAGGCTTATTTCAGTCTCTTCAATCACCCATATAAACTAATTATGAACGTCTGTCTAAACTAGGCTACAGCATTATAAATATTCTGGATGGCATAAACACAGATTTTCACTATTCAAAAATAATCCTTGTCTTGAAGCAAAATCAAAGCTGTGTGTTATTAGCTCCCCTTAATCAGTGATGCCCACCTTTGGGGAGGAGATCTGTGTGTTATTTGGGGGGGGGGATGCCCTTGCTCTTGGAGGATGGCACCCCTGCCTTATTCTACTAAACTATGATTGCACTCTTCTGAGGCACATCAATTTCTAAATTTTCCATGCAAGTTTGCTTGTTGTCTCACAGCTTTAAAAAAATAGTTCTTCAAGATGGTGTTGGTGACCAGAACATATTTGTTCATCTTGTGTGTTTGTGCTACATTAAAATGTACTAATCTGGTTGATCTACTTAACTTTAACATGTGTTAATTGTAGTGTTATTAATTTCTGAGTGTTATATGTCAAAACACCTGACTGTAAAGGAGATGAAACGATGCTTATATTTATAATAAGGAGTATTTAGTGATGTGAATTTAACCTGAGAAACAATACTCTCTATTAAATCATGGTATTGTCATTCGCATACCTGTGAAATAAAAATTGGTTGCAATGATTAACACATTTATATACAATGTTAAGTTAAACTGTCAATCTGGTTCTCGTCAAATGTTTAGAAATGAAAAGCATTGTTTGCATGATTGGTTTTAAAATTAAATTTTCCTTTCACTTGTTGAAATGTCAAGTGTTTAAAACTTCAAACAATTTTAGTTTTTACTATTTTGCAGGGTTCTTGATTTTTTTTATTAAAAAAAAATCAAAAAAGTCGGATTTTTTTTATTTAAATCTGATTTTTTAACAATGGGGTTCCAAAATTTGTATATATTAATTACTTTATGTTTATATACATAATATATTGCATACAATACAATATATTTCATACAATACATGAATCCATTCAACTTACTTTTAAAATTAAAATAAGTTCTCTAACTATTCAATAATACTTTAAGATTTATAAATACGTTATAATGCTTAGATTAGATGTGATTTTGTTTTATTTCCTTGCTTAAAGACAAGGTTTCCATTATCATGTACGTTTTTATTGTAAAATAATATGTTGCACAATTACTTTTCTGAACTACATTAGTCAAGGTGTATAAGAAAAACTCCAAATTTTTATTTTGTTTTAAACTAATTTTGGAGTAAAAGCAATACAGTGAAAATCAGTTACACACAGAGAAGGGGGGATCTATGTAGTTTTACCTGTTGAAGTTAAATTTAAAGCAATACATTCTAAAAAGGCAAAATTAATTTATAAAAGTAAAATCAACTGATTTTAATTAATGAGTTTGTTAAAAAAAATCACTTAATGGGTAGTTCTCAAAAGGTGGGAACAAAAACGTTACTTTTGAGCCATTTTCAAAATTTTGGAATTTGAAATCAATTTTGCTTTTATTGCATAGCATGTACACCTAGAACATCATACACAAACATAAAAAGACAGCAGAAAATAAATAGCAAATTTAATGATTAATCTGTAGGTAACAGATTTTGGACATAAAGTTGTCCAGTAGGTAACAAATTTTGGACATCATCATAGTGAAAGTTTCAGTTTTTGAACTTTTCCAATGAAAATTTTATCTATTTTTAAATTCTGCAATGAAAAATAGAGGATTTATGAAGTACACGAATGACCTTATATACTGGTCTTCCCCAAAGCAGAATACTACTAAATTTGCGACGTACGTCGCAGAACAGATACTTCAGCTGCAGAACAATTCTGTTCAAATGTGAGAGGAAAACTGACATATCTTCTGCAGAAATCCTGCAAATTTCAGTGAAATTTCTGCAGAAACCGCGGTGTCCAAAATCTGCAGAAACCGCTTTGCCGAAAATCTGCAGAAACCGCTGTGCCGAAAATCTGTAGAAACTGCAGATTTTCTACAAATATCTTCCAACTCAAGATAGAATTCTGCAGATTTCTTAAAATTAGAAGAAAATCTAAAATTCTCACAAATTACGATAAAATAACGATAATATCTCGCAAATAACGATAATTTGGCGGAAAGCTCGCGATGTTGAATTTAATAAGTTTTTTGTAGGATTTTCCCAATCGATCTTCATCCACTGCAATTTCCGCCATACACGTACGTTTTAAAAACATGTCGACATTGAAACACGTCCATCACCGGAAATTGCGTGTGTTGTTTGAGATTTCAATCCCTTTGCATCCAGAAAATATTTAAATTATTTAAAAAGTTTTGAATTGTTTTATTATATGCAACCCAAACTCGACTCATTTTATTTATTATTTCAGTAATTTCTTTATTTAGTTACATTATTTTAATTGTTCCTTCATACCATGCAAAATTAACCAAAAAAAAAAAATGTGGTTTGACACCTAGGTTCGAATTTTTATAAAATTTTGAATCTTTGCTCTTTCTATGCATTTTGGAAGGCGTATAAACTAGTTTTGGAGAATCTTAATCGGTTTAGATTTGAGACCCAATTAAATTTTTTTAATTTTATAGTTTTCATGATCAACTAATTTTCCAAATTTAGTGCTCTTTAATTAATCATTTGGTTGAAAGCTGCGATGTTTCCGGAAATATCTTATTCCCACAGAAATAAATAGCAACAGTCCAGTTTAAAAAAAAAAAAAAACCTATATGAAACGACTTTTAATTCTGGCACCCAATTTGTGCAAATGTCACGTTTTTTCGCGTATAATTCTTGAAGTACTTGCAGAACAATTTTGGTCAAATAATTTTACATTGCAGAACATCGTAAAGTATTCTGCTTTGGGGCTGGTCTTAAAATAATAAAGTTTTGTTATGGTTTCGTAGAATCCGAAAAAAAAAACCCCATCCATTTTGCCAGCGCAGGTGAATAAGTCGCCAAAACAGACGCTGTTGGCAAAAAAAATAATGACTTTTTTTAAAAAAATCACTTGACTCACTGAAGATCACTATTTCAATCAAGCTGATTTAAATCAATGAACCCTGCTATTTTGAGACACATAATTTTTTTCCTCTTTAAGTCTCTCAAATCCTATTGTATCATGTTTACCTAGACAGTTACTGCCACTGTCCAAAATCAAACAATACAGCTGTGAGTTTTTAGCGAGTTTTGCACTGTTATCTTACTGACTGACAGTTCAAAACTTTGTATCAACCCTTAACTTTGTATGAAGTGATTTAAGTTATCTTTATTTTATTTTTATGAAGGGGGGAGAGGGATGTCTCTATTTTAATTTCTCTTAATGATTTAAAAAGTTGTTTTCTCTGATGAAGATTGCCTGTGATCTGTGATACCGTTTAATAACCAAATGTTCCAAACAAATTTTCGGTAAATATGTATTTCTTCAAGATATTACATCCTTTAAGATATGCTTAAATATAAACTAGTTGCAAAATGTACTGTAGAGTTTAATCTATTCATTATGAGAAAATTATGAACTCGACATCATGCTCTGTTCATGATAGACTGAGGATTTGCTCATGCAACTGGAATATAGCTTGAGTGTTCAGGTGGGTTAATTCACTCTAAACAGTCACTAACTGAACTAATTTCCCAAGTATCTTCAAAGGTTGTGTTCGATGATCGACTGGTAGCTTACCGTTTAAAATAATGCTTATGTTCGATGAGCTCAACCAATAGCGACCGGTCAATTGATTACATGAAAGCTAGTAAAGTCAGCTAATGCTAAAGCATTGGAGGTGACCTTATTATTCTAACCGGTGAGCTACCGGTCGCTCATTGAACACAACCAAAGTGTAACAGTATCACCCAGTGTCTAGATATGCAAATATTCAGAACTACTCTATAATGTTGTTTTTTTAGGCATGCATTTTTTTTTCTTTTTTTCTGTGGCTTGCTGCTTGATATGAAGCATTCACTGCACATACAATGGGCACTGGTTAAACTATCTCAAACTCAATTTGCAGTGCATGATCATTCTAACTAAGAAATGGCGTCGTAAAAAATCTTCATATACAAGGAGTCCCAATTAAAAATTGTTCCTTCTGGTTTATACTCCATGGATAAGTTATTGTAATTTGAGGAGATTGTATCTAATACTGCTTGTTAATTGTTGGTAGTGAGTAATGGTAAAAGAGAGAGAGAGAGAGCAGTCAAACTTAACAGCTCTGTAATCTGAATGATTTTTTTTTCTTTTTTTTCAGGAAATTATGAAAAACGGGTCACGTGGATGAAAAGTTTTGGAAAAGTATTTCAAATTGTATTGAGTATTGTGAAAAGATGATTTAAGATACATTATGAACTTGTATAAGATGCTTATTTTATTAATAAGATTTTCACTGAATGTCACTTTCATTTTATATTAGTGAATTTAACTTTTTTAAAAGCACTGTAAGATGCTCAAGTATGTTTAATGTGCATTTTTTTGAATGAGAAATATGCAATGCACTTAGTTAACTTAACACTTTTTCTTTTCTTCTGTTTTTTTTTTTTTTTTTTTGGATTTGAATTCTATTATGCTAAGAATTTAATATGAATTTTTATAGAAATTTGTTTCCAGTGTGGGTCAGTTTAGGAAAAATATCTATTATGTATTTTAAAGTTTCAAATGATATAATGAAGTGAAATAATGAGTTAACAGAGACGTCATATACCATAAGTGTTTTTTTTTTTTTTTTTTTTTAATTTCTTTGTTAGGATACATTTTAAAAAAATATAACTTGTTTTATTTTTATTCATTTTTTAAAGCTATGTTTTTAAGATCCTATTGTACTTTATAATTTGCAGCTTTTGTTAATAATCTTTTTAAATATATTAATTAGCAATAAATGAGTTTTTAAGTCAACCTTATTTTATTTTTATTTGTTTAACTGATTCACTCTATCTCTAAAGTTTTATTATTTCATGTATATTGATATTATTCTCAAGTCTAAAAATAAGTTACTTCCATAGGGATTTATTTACTGTTCAAAAAGTAAATTGAATACAAGATATATAAATTGTACTTACTATAATATCACTTTTTGTTATTTTCAACTATTGATGTTTGTGTGCTGATTACCGGTGAAAAATTGTGTTACAGTAATAAAGCTATTTTTCTAGATTTTTGTAGTGTTTTATTAGTTCATAGAAATTGATAAAAATTGTTAAATTATCTAAATCAGACTTCACAAATGAGAATTCTCTTCTCCTCAGAAACATTTTAAATAACTTATTTAAGGTGACAAGTCTGAACTACCTTGGTAGTTTATACAACTAAGTTTTGTCATGCCTCTTGTTTCAGAGTGCAAAGAATCCCCGAAACCAATTTTACAGATGTGTTTCTGAATAAAATTGTAAGAGTTTGTTGACATTCAGGTTTGGAGTCACAGATAGTCCCCACACACTCCTGGATACAATATTGATAATGAGAAATACTGTATTACAGTACTCTACTGTTTTAACTATATGCAGAAATATTTTTAATGGCCTAGGATTGCCTTTGAGTATATCTTAAATGTCAAAATCATTTGCTCGCTCTTTTGACACTTGTAAAAAAAATTTTTTGCTTCATTTGCACATGGCTTAATACAAAATATGGTTTTATATACAGTGTACTGATAAACAGAAAATTGCAATTTTTGGACTTAGGTCAGTCTGTCTCTGAAGTACAGAAATATCCACAAAAATTAAAACAATAAAATAGTGCTTTTTACTACAAATATGCTTACAATGCAATTCAAGTAATTATTTTGAGATTTTAATTTTTTTTTTTTTTCGCTTTCAATTAGTTGTACTGGGAAAGAAGTATTCCCATAGTCAGAATTTTATCCTCTCAGGCGGGTTGATAAGTCTTTAACTAGACTTAAACTCTACGTACAGTGTACTTTGCAATGGTGTTAGAATCTAGAGCATCCGAGCGTTTACTCTGCACGCAGCCCCCCCCCCCCCCCAAGAAAAGTAAATTGAAACTCGATATGTTAAAAAAATATTCACTAAAACAAGATTATTTTCCTCCGGTTTAAACTGTCAAACCTTTTACAAAACTGGAAAAACAAAAATCGTGTTCCCCCTCATATATACGTCGCGAAAATGTGTACTAATTAGTAATAATTAAATATAGGTCTTGGGAAAATTTTAAGCTGTTGATTGGTTGATTGAATCACGTGATCATTAGCTGTCACCTGATTGGTTATCCGGTAGCTACCGGTTGAGCTCGTCAAACGCAAGCTGAATGAAAACTACTGCTCATTACAGCAGATTCTCGTAGGCTACGTACGCTCTTTGGCTATGGTTCTACTCGGCATATTCGAGTAGCTTGATGAGTAGCTCCTTATGCAAAACAAACGCACATGGTAATGTTAATGGTATTGGGAGCGTGGCGTAAGCTGTCGAAATTAGGTTTTTTCGTGAAGAAAAATGCTAACAAGCTGTTGTGCGTGTAGAAGAACGAATAATGATGATAAAGAAGAATGCAAGGAGCAGGAAATATCCCTCTATATCCTTCCACATTCAACTACAGAGCTAAAAAAATAAATCGGTTGTCAATGTCAAATCACGATATTCAAGGATGTCACGACGGCTATGTATGACCACAAGGATTTTATCGGACTAAAAAAAGAGTACTGAAAAGTGATGCTGTGTCAACTTTTTCTTTCTTTTTGTGCAAGCCATCTTGTAAAAAAGAGGAATACAAATTTCATGCCTCGAGCTGCTGAAGCAACGTAAGTTATTTCGTCATTAATCTACACTTTATAGTCGTTATGTTTACATCAGTTTTGCCCATGTAAAGTTGAATGATATGTATAATATTTCTTGAATTTTCATTTATTCCCGTTAAAAAAATCAAATAATGGAATTTTTATAAACAAACCATTAATTTTTTTTTCAGTTATTTATTTTTTAGCTTTGAGTATAAAAAAATAATGTTGTAAACTTGTCTCATTATTAGGATCAAAAAAAAAAACTATAAGTTATTTTCTCTTGTTGAATACAAAGGTTTATTCTACTAGTCCTGCAATTACCTGAATTCATTCTTATTTCCTTCATCCTCGATTATTAGTTCTCAGGTTAAATAAATTTTCAACATTCAAATACAGCTCATGCATTCCATTGATTCAGGTATATTAATTGTAAATTCATGTGATATTTGTCAAGTAATATAAATACTGTACAAAATTTTAATGATTAAAACTAGTCTTTGGAGCTGTGCCATATTTATATCTTTTAAATCTTAGTAATTTCCTGCTGAATAGATGAGGAACACTTATCATTCTATATTTATCATTGGATGATTAAACATATTTTCTATACTGTATACATATTATGTGATTCGCCAAATCTCGTACCATAAATTGAATGCCAAGCAGTGCACCTTTAATGCAAAATTACTTTTCTGAGTACCTACAGGTCTGCTTTACTGTTGTTGCAGATTGAACTTTAAAACCGTGAGGGGGCGCTTCTGTGCCGAACCGGCAGAAGCGAGTTCCGATGTAGAGACAGATGAGTGTGAAGGAAAATATGTAACGAGTTGTTCTATGTGTGTTTACGTTCTGTATTGTTTTCCGTGTTGTCAAGTGTTCGTGAGTGTAATTAAAGTTTTTTGGTATCTTTAAGTGGTGACCTTTTGATTTAGAAGGCGAAAGAAAAGAATCAGGTAAGAAAGTTCTGATTTCAATAAATTGCTGAATTATTACATGGTGCCGAAATTACCGGAAGCCTAAAAAAAAAAAATGTCATTAGTTAAAGAACAGGATCCAAAAAAACAAGATCTTAAATTAGAAAGAACCAAAGTTAAACGGAAAACCATTAGATCGGCTTTAACGAAAATTGTAAACAAAGTAACCGAACTACTTGACAGTGGAGATAATATAGACGATGATGATTTGGAAGATTTACGCGGTCAGTTAATTGAGAAATCCGAACTGATCTTGCAACTAGATTCGGAAATCGAAGATCTCATTGAGGATTTAACCTTGCTCGAAACTGAAATTGCAGGAACTTTAGAATATCGTGAAAAGTTTGAAATCTCCAAATCAAAGATAGATAGATATCTAAAACGGAAACATAAATACGAAAACAAAATTGATTCACAAAATGAACATGAACACTCCTTAACCCTTGAAGAAAGTGTAATAGAGAAGCCCAGTGTTCCTGAAAAACCTATTAATGCATATTATCCTAATGTAAAATTGCCGAAATTAACAATTGAACCTTTTGACGGCAAACACGAAAATTGGCAGGAGTTCTGGGGACAATTTGAGGGAGCTATTCACGAAAACAACCAATTAGCGAAAGTTGACAAATTTAACTATTTGAAATCATTTTTGAAGGGTTCAGCTTTAAAATGCGTACAAGGTTTACCAATAACACCAAACAGTTATGATTTATCGATTGATCTATTGAAAGAAAGATTTGGTAAATATGAAATAGTCGTGCGTTCACATGTCAACAAACTGTTGAGCTTAACACCAGTAAGATCAAGTTCTAACTTAGAAGAATTAAGACAATTACATGATACTTGTATGATTCAAATTAGAAGCCTTCAGGCAGCCGGAGTAGAACTAAATAATTATGGTGGGATTCTCTTTGCAGTCTTAGTAAAGTTGATCCCTGATGATATTATTTTAGGGTATAACCGTTCTACTAAAGAAGAAGAATCATGGGATTGTTCTAAACTGTTAGAATTTCTGAAACAAGAAATAGAAACACGCGAGAAAACCTATTTGTTTCGCAAAACGGATGAACCTGATAAAAATAAAGCGACTTACAGAAAATACGAAAATCATAAACGCTTCCCAACAGCTGCGACTTTAAACGCATCAATTAAAAATGCATGCTTATTTTGTTCCAGTGAAAATCACACGATAGAAAATTGCCCCTTATCTATAGACGAACGGAAGGCTAAACTGCTGCGTATGGGATATTGCTTTAATTGTTTGAAAAAATCCCATTATTTCACGATACTGCAAGGATCGCAATCGGTGCTCGAATTGTAACAAAAAACATAGCCGTTATCTCTGCGAGCAAGACGAAACAAAATGCAAATCATACGCTGAGAGAGAAAAAACAAAATCAAAAGAAACGGACCCAGGCGCCAATTCAGCTGTGAATTATTCCAGTCAGGGGGGAAAAAGGATCCTTTTGCAGACAGCTGAGGCTTTACTTATTCAAAACAAAAATGAATTACGACTTCGTTGTTTATTTGATGGAGGTAGTGAACGAAGTTTCATTGATGAAAACATATCTCGTAAATTGAAATTAGAAGTAGTAGGTGAAGAGCGTTTGAAGATTTATGTATTCGGTTCAAGAACACAGAAGATTGTTTGGAGAAAAAGAGTTCGCGTCAACTTGAAAAGTGTTTTTGATTCAAAAGAATTAATATCGTTGGAAGCGATTGAAACTCCATGCATTTCAGAGGCGATAATCCAAAGCCCAGGGAAAGAAATATCGGAGTTCTGTGAACAAAGAAATATACCGATGGCTGATATATCTGGTTCTGAAAATTCGAAAGTATCATTATTAATTGGTTCAGATTATTATTGGAATATTGTCACAGGGAAAATAAAACGCTTGCCAGGATCTTTAGTAGGAATAGAAACGAAGTTGGGATATGTGTTTAATGGGTCAGAATTTTTAGGAAATACTCTTACAAAAGAAATAAAAATAATGAAGGCTATCGTTAGAAATGTTGACTCAGAAGAAAGGGATATATTACAGAAAATATTTGATTTAGAAAGTTTGGGAATCGCAGCGGATGATAATTTAATTTCTTGAACAGGATGAAGTACTGAAGCAGTTCGAAAATTCTATAAAGATGATTGACGGACGCTATCAAGTAAACCTTCCTTGGAATGAAAATGCCATTTTAATGCCCGATAACTATGTCAATGCTGAAGGACGTTTCCGAACACTAGTTAGGAAATTTAGGAAAAATGCTGAATTTCTTGATCAGTATAAAGGCATTATAACGAAGCATATTACGGAAGGAATTGCTGAAAAGGTGGAGGGTAACATAAATGATCATGTTTCGAAGACTTTCTACATGCCTCATCAAGCAGTCATCCGCGAAGATAAATTGACAACTAAAATGAGAATAGTTTTCGATGCTTCGTCTTGTGCTCCTGGTTCTCTCTCTCTCAATGACTGTTTACATCCTGGTCCAAACCTTACTCCAGATTTGTTAGCATTGCTTTTGCAGTTTAGGTTAAATAGAATCGCCTTAACAGCAGATATCGAGGGAGCCTTTCTGCAAATTGCATTGGCTCCAGAAGATAGAGACGCACTCCGATTTTTATGGTTAAAGGAAGATTTAAATATGGAATCGCAAATTTTAAGAATGACGCGTGTCAGTTTTGGCACAAGTTCCTCTCCGTTTTTGCTTAGTGCTACAATAAAACATCACATAAAGAAATATAAAGAAAATTATCCAGATGCATTTTACATCTTGAACAATAAGTTATATGTTGACGATCTCATCCATAGTCTAGAAGACGAAGAAACTGCATTGAAAGCTCATCTAGAAGTAAAAAGTATTTTGAGAGAAGCTGGATTCAACATGAGAAAACGGAGAACGAATTCTGAAGCACTGGAAGTTAAATTGCGCGAAGAATCCATCAACGACTCTGCCTCTTGCAAAATTCTAGGCTACTGCTGGAACTCAAAGCAAGACCTTCTGAGCATCGAAAATGAAAAGCTGCTCAGTGAGAAAAGTGCACACGATTTGAAAGCAACCAAGAGGGGTGTTATAAGAACTGCAGGAAAAGTATTTGATCCTATCGGACTGATTTCACCATTTACAGTACGAGGAAAGATTCTTTTGCAAGAAATTTGGAAGAGAAAATTAAATTGGGATGATCCGCTTCCACCGGACTTGAAGGACACCTTTCAAAATTGGTGCGAAGAGCTATATTACTTAAATGAAATTCGAGTACCGAGGCATTTAACTTCGATGAACAAAATGGAAGAATTGTCTGATTGGACACTTCACTGTTTTGTAGATGCTAGTAAAAAGGCCTATGGGGCTGTAATTTATGTAGGTTTCAGAGATTCAAGTGGGAATTATAATACAACGTTAGTAGCCTCAAAATCAAGAGTCGCACCGATACATGACATTACTCTTCCAAGATTGGAGCTTCTTTCAGCGCTCATAGGAGCAAGATTGTTTCAGTATATTCGAAATAGTCTGACTCTTCCAGAAAACGTTGGATTTTACTTCTGGTCAGATTCCATGATAACATTACACTGGATTAAGGGAAGCACAAGAAAACTTAAAATGTTTGTAAGAAATAGAGTCGAAGAAATCAAAAGGATTTGCCTTCCTGAGTGGTGGCATCATTGTCCTGGAACTGAAAACCCCGCGGACTTACTATCAAGAGGAGAAAACATAATTACCTTGAAGGATAAAGAACTGTGGTGGCAAGGACCACCATGGATAAGGAAAAACTCTGATCAATTGCTAGAAAGAATCAATGAAGAGTCTCATGAAGTTGATTTTGAATCTGAATTTCAGGAAGCAACTAATCTACATGTAAGTACGGAATTCGGAGCTCTTTTTGATCTACACAAATTCAGTAAATTCAATAAGGTACTGAGAATAACATCGTGGATTAAAAGATTCGTCTTCAACACGAAAAATCCTCGCGGTAAGAGAACTGAAGCGTTAACTTCGGAAGAACTTCAATCAGCTGAGGAGTACTGGATAAAATTTACTCAGATGGAAAACTTTCCTGAAGAATATTTGGCTTTGAGAGAAGGTAAACCATTATCGACAACATCTCCCATTAAGTCCTTTAATCCATTTTTAAATGAGAAAGGAATCATTTTAATTGGCGGACGTTTGCAACATGCCAGTATGTCCTACCAAGAAGCGCATCCCATCTTGTTGCCTAGTAAGAGGCCTCTATCGAATCTCATAATTATGGATTGTCACGAAAAAGTAAAACACGGAGGTGTGTCAGAAACCTTAACTCAGCTAAGAGGAAAGACCTGGATCTTAAGAGCCCGACAGAGAATAAAAGGTATTATTTACAGATGCAATTTGTGTCAAAAATTGCGGGCGAAGCCAGCAACTCAGATTCCGGCACCTCTTCCAGCCGACAGGATATCCGAAGCATATCCATTTCAGGTTACTGGCGTGGATTACATGGGACCCTTGTATATTAAAGATCAGAACGTATCAAAAAAATCCTATGTACTGATATTCACCTGTGCTGTAACAAGGGCAGTGCACTTAGAATTGACAACAGACTTAACTACGAAGACATTCTTACAGGCCTTTCGGAAGTTTATTGGAAGACGAGGAATTTGTAAAACCATATACAGCGACAACGCCAAGACATTCCATAAAGCAAGACAAGAACTAAATCTGCTGTGGAAGATAATGAAAGATGAAGAAACTCGAAATTTATTTAGCAACTTGGCTATTCGGTGGAAATTTATTGTCGAAAGAGCAGCCTGGTGGGGTGGTTTTTGGAACGCTTAGTAAGATCTGTCAAGATGTCACTGAAAAGAGTATTAGGGAAAACTTCAGTTTCGTTTCAGGAAATGGAAGTAATTTTGATCGAGGTTGAAGCCATTATCAATTCAAGACCCCTAACATACGTTTTTAGTGATCCCCATGAGCCAGAACCACTTACACCAGGGCATTTTCTTATAGGAAGAAGATTGCTGACAATTCCTCAGGCTGGTAAAGAAATCAGCTCCTCTCTTTCCCAGCTGCTTAAATTACGGAAGTACCAAGAAGATCTCCTGAACAGCTTATGGAATAGATGGAAATCCTCGTATCTTCTTGAACTAAGGTCTGCTCATCAATCTAAGTCAGTGAGTGGCTGTGTGAATATCGAAAAAGGCACAGTGGTTTTGATACGAGACGGTAACACCTCCAGACTTTTTTGGAAGATGGCCGTTGTGACAGAAATGCATCCTGGACGAGATGGACGGGTCCGGGCCTGCACGTTGAGACTCTCCAATGGAACTTTCATCAGGAGACCAGTGCAACTATTATGTCCCTTAGAACTGTCTGCTTCGCCATGAGACATTTTTCGTCAACTGACGAACTTTCTGGCCCCGGAGGATGTTGCAGATTGAACTTTAAAACCGTGAGGGGGCGCTTCTGTGCCGAACCGGCAGAAGCGAGTTCCGATGTAGAGACAGATGAGTGTGAAGGAAAATATGTAACGAGTTGTTCTATGTGTGTTTACGTTCTGTATTGTTTTCCGTGTTGTCAAGTGTTCGTGAGTGTAATTAAAGTTTTTTGGTATCTTTAAGTGGTGACCTTTTGATTTAGAAGGCGAAAGAAAAGAATCAGGTAAGAAAGTTCTGATTTCAATAAATTGCTGAATTATTACAACTGTTAGGCTATGTTCGGTGTGAGGGCCCACGAAGAATACAAATATTTTTGACAAAGCTGTTGAAGTGAAATTAAGAAGTGCATTTCAACCAATGTACAGTACAGTAGTCTCGTTAATCAAATTAAAAAATTTCTTTAAAAATCCTGTTTTTAAATAGATATGATTTTAAGTTATGAAAGTAAAAATATAACTTTGAGTGCAGGAAAGATTCCATTTATATTTTGATCTATTAATGAAGCATTTTCATGACCATGCCTCACTGAAATGTCACTTGTGTTTGAAACAGAAGATAGTAGACTAATTCTTTGTTAGGAAATACAGTCAACTCTCGATAACTCGAAGTCCCATGGGCTAAAACGTTCGAGTTGTTGGTAGTTCGAGTTATGGGGAATTTTCGCAACAGTCTCAAAAGTTTGGTATCTGATGTAAACTTCGAGATAAAGGAATATTCGAGTTATTGAGATTTTACTGTAATGTGGAAAATTATTCATATATTTTTAAATGTCTTGTAAACAATTCTAATTTTTGTAACTAATTTTGTTTTGTTTTTTTTATCTCGATACAAAATTGTTATGCTTCTTTAAGGATCTCTTGCTTTTATCCGTAGTATCTTGATTTTTGATTCTCCAGCATTACGAACGGGACATTTTTTCCGAAAATAGCTCATTTGTTGTTCATTAATATTCTTGCATTTTCAACAATTGCTTATTTGTGTTTTTTTTTTTTTGGGCAATCACGATTGCTTATTGTTCTCATTTGACCGTTTTTGGTGTCCGTGCCTTTTTCAACTTGGACCAGAAGCCTTTGCAGCACCACCGCCCACCGTCCTCTACTGGCGGCGCGGCGCGGCTGCTCCGGTTTTGAGCTATCCTCTTCTCCTGATCGGAGGCGTCCATGTCCTACACACATGCACGTTCACACACACACATACACGACTTCACATACACTCACACACACGTGCATACACACAGGTCTACGCACACACAACTAATGCACAAGTAACCGTCCAGGAGGAGAGGCAGGCTTGGGGGGGGGGGGGGGGGGGGGGGACAGGAGCCGTTTCTAGAAACAATAACTCCAATGAATAGGGTCCTGTCTCAGTTCGTGATTGCGAAAAACAGAATTTGAATTCAAAATTTCAGAATTCAAATTAATTTTCTTTTTTTTTTTTTTGTCAAATGTTGAATTTTGATAACTTTTCTACAATTTTATTCATTTCTTTTATTTAAAATATTAGGCAAAGGACAAAGTGTGCTAACTCAATGAAGGCTTGCACCCATGAATATTTTTGAGAACCAGTCAATTCAAGTAAATGTTTTTCTTTTGGACATTAAAGTATCACACTAGAGGTATTACTTTTAATATCTTTTCTGTTTATAAATGATTTTTTATTTTTCAAAGTAAATAAAATATTTGTGTAATGTCCTTACATAAAATTATTGATTTTCCAAACACAATTTTGTATTTTTTAGTTTCTTGCTGCATTTTCAGATGGATGAACATTTATAAATGGAGAAATGTTTCAATTCTTACACCTTCATTGGATACATACCTGGTATAAATATTTTCAAATTAGTTAGAACTATCTAACAACTCTTGTAAATGATTATTACACCATCAATTCTTAATGACATTTTAAAAATAGTAGCAAAGAGCTTTTCTTTTCTGTGATGGAAATATACCTCCTGGGGAACCCGCCTTGCTTCTGCAAAAAGGGGTAATGCGCTTATTGCATCATACCTCCAAAGTGGCATCCCCACTAGAGTGATTTTGATCTTAGGTCATGTTCAGAAGCTGTTTTATGATGCTCCAGTCTGGATGCCACTTTAAGGTAGTGTGGAAATTGATGCAGAACTTGATCGTTTTTAAAAAACCTTTCATACTCAAACAAGAAGGATTTGCATGCAACATATATTTCTAGGTTATCACAGTTGAAGTGGCTAACATCAGATTCATTGGCATAGCATAAAATTTTGCACACAAGAAGGCTGATTTTCATAAAAGCAATGTTTTTTTTTTTTTTTTTTTTTGAAAATAAAATTACATTTTATTTGAATGTGTCAGTTATTTTTTATACAAACTGTTGAACATTCAAAATTGTTTTTAAGACTAATGAGTAATATGTATTTTAAGTATCAAAAAGTTTTCCTCCCAAACAATAGGCAGTCTGATTACTATTAAGTAGTGATTAGTATGGATAAGAGGGTAATTTTTATCAATTTACTAGTAAAGAAGCCAAGTTTACCAGGATAAAGTAAAATAAAAAATTACAACACACACACAATAATCTATATATACTCAACAATGGCTTGATGTGTCCATATGGTAAAACTATACTTTATATAATGCATGATTTGCTGTAGTGAGAGATTTCATACTTAGAACATGCCACTATGTTGTTCTCCATGGCGGGGTAAAATATTGAAAGTCCATATATACTTTTCAGTAACTTACCGCCCTATAGCCAGGGTTTAGGCGGAAATACGTGAAATACACCGCCAGCTCAGTCAATTCCAGCCGAGGACTGCAGTTTCGTGCTTATTAGCACTCATCAGCCAGGCATAGGAAGAGAGTGAGCTGGAGGTGGAAAACCTCTTAAGGAAGCCTAGAGTGCCAAACAAACTGGTAGCTAATGTAGAATTAGCACTGACCAGACGAGTGACCGAACCATTGCTTCGGTCACTCGTCTGCTAGCTAGTTTCACAGCTAGTGAAACAAAATGTAAACAATATTATACAGTGAATTTCCATATATCACATCTTTTTAAACTTTTGGTCAACTTATCAAAAAATTCACATCTTAGAACTGAAAACAATCAATATAAACTGATAAAATTCTCTATTAGAATCCTATAATATGCTATGAATCAAGTCCTTAAATGGTATCTTGAGAAGTTTTTTTCAAAGAAATGTCGGGTTCAAAGCTATGTGGAATACCACCGAAAGGCAAGGTTGTCAGATTTTGTCCACCCTGGGAAAAACCGCCCTATTCACCTTTTTTCAGTACATTAAAATTTTCAAATCGAAAACGCTGAGCTTAATAATTATAAATAAATGTGTAATCTGTGTAAATGATGAATCTGTAATGTAGCAGTTAAATTGTCAATTAATGCAATTAAAAATTAAATCATGATACAAAAAATCATAAATTTTGGGTCCAGTATCAAAAGTTATAAAATGAATTAAAAAGTTGGTGTTGAGAAAGAAAATATTATAGCGTGGCTCTGATAAATGCAAGCTTGACCTTGACTACTTCTTTTTGGGAACTTCAATGAAAAAGGGACGTGTAATTGCTGCACGGATTTGGGTTGGAATACTTTTGAGAAACTTCTACAAAAGCAACCCAACTCAATTTGGTGCCAATTACCCTTCCTTGATGTCCCAAAAGAATATAAACATTATCAAGGTCAAGCTTAAACTTATCAGAGTCACAATATACATTGAAATGAAACCAGTACTTAGTATGACATTAATGTAAATTTAAACTGAGTGTACCGGCCATAGGCTACTAACAAAATTTCCCAGTTTTCAGCTTTAGTATGACATCCTAAAAATGTGGAATAAGGTCTCAAAAATTTTTACAGATGGCCAGTTCAAAGTTCCATTTGTGTGAAACAAAATGTGAAAAAGTTCATTTATTTGTGGAATTTTTTGTTTTTTCTTTTGGAAAATAAATCAACTCACTCAGTACTTAGTATGACATTAATGTAAATTTAAAGTTAAGCTCTTTTGTTCCGGTTCAAATTTAATGCATTTTATATGTTTTCACTTTTGGTTCAATATCTGAAGCAAACTTAATGAATCATAACTTCTTGTGGTATCAGCCTAGGCTGTTTTAAAGTGAATATGGATTTAAATGGAAAAAATAAATTCATTAAATACAAACAAATATTTTTATTAAACAATACAATGATACAGACATGTACTATTTTTACATTTGATTGCCTTATGATTCATAAAAACTAATGTAATACTAGTTTTCAATAAACAGATTTCAATGAATATTTATTTTCCAATACTCATGCTATGAGAAAAACATCCTTTCTTTTTCTTGTAATAAGCAATAATATAGAGTTTTAAAATTAAGGTTGATGGTATTATCATAAGATTTAAGAAAAATATAAAAGCAACAAAATGTAACACTGCATCATACAGAAAAATCTATTATGCCGTAGACATTTTGGAAGGTTAAGTCATTATTGGATGGTGAAATTGTAGAATATAAGTACGTTTGCCAGACGTCCTGGTTTGACCATGACAGTCCCAGTTTTCAAACAAAATCGCTTCACGTCGTGGAAAAAGATAAATTTGATTACAGATGACCGAAAAAGTCCAAAAACTCATTTCTGTACCTCAGAGCCAGACTGACACGAGTCTATAAATTGCGATTTTCTGCATTGTATGTATAATCCTAGTCCATATCGAGTCATGCAAATGTAATTCTAAAAAAAAAAAATCCACTGTAATTATTTACCAGTGTTAAAAGAGCTCACCCCTTATCCTTTGCATGATCCAGAGACAAATGTTCCTTCTTTTTCCTATAAAGTAGCGATTGTGGACTTAAGTTAGTCTTGCTCTGAGGTAAAGTTGACTTGTAAAATTAATATTGGATTAGCTTGTGAGGAATTTTCACAGCGAGATTTAAAACAAAAAAGACTTTCTAAAACAGTCCTGGCCAATGCAAAGAATGCGTAAATACTGTTCAAATTTTTATTCCCCAATCAAAGTTTTCCTTCCTACTAAAGTAACTTAAAAATATTAACGTGTAGGAACTAAAATATTTAAATGTATCTGATTGTGTTATGTATTATTTATTACCCCTGATTTATCCTTAGAATTAGTAACCATTTATTCATAGCATTGAGAATGAACCACCCTCTAAAACTCTAAAAATCAACCAGGGGTAGGCAATGTCATTCTTTTTAATGATCTGTTCAGACACACATCAGAGGATCGTTCATTCAACTGGTTCATTTGAACTACTTCGTACATTTGAAAAAGTTGCAGATAATCTCTCTGCACAACATATTCACTTAGACTCCGAAATGTTTCATTAGATCAGTAATATTCTTCGAAGAGAAAATAACTAAAATTATTTTAAAATAATAAAAAATGCCTATGAAAAATTGATCAAAAATTTTTATTCAGGTTTAGATGTATAAAGCAATTATAAATTTTTTTTAGAGACGTACCGAGTAGTTGCAAAAAATTGAATATTGTCCAAGACAGATACTAAAATTTATAAAAAAAGAGCAAGCACTATATTCTGCAATCATTTACAATTAAAATTTCTAAGTCAAATTTAAATTTTGAGAATAATGAAGTTTGTAATGCTTCAATATAATAAATCTTTATTTTAATGTCCCCAAAGTTAATAAAACTTATTTATTAAAAATTATGCAAAAAAGGTAAGTATAGAAAATATGGAATTTTTATATTAAAAATGGATTTTTGCTACAAACAAAAAATAGTTATAAAAAATATAAAAATACCTTTGCTTAAAAAATAAAAGGATATAAAAACGTTGAAAGCACAGTGCAGAAACACTGCAGAGACGTGTTTTGGCGTTACAAGGAATTCCTTTTTCAATGCACTAAATGGGAGCTCGTGGATTTAAAGGCATCCGACAAAAGTCGGATTTTTTTGTCAAATGTCTTTACATTCTTTAGCTCACATGTTATGACTGAAAAAGACGTTCCTTGCAATGGGGGGAGGGGGGCAGAAACACGTGTCTGCAGTGTTCTTGCACATTTGTTTCATCTGCTTTTAAAATTTATTTATGTTTGGCGGACTAAAACTATAATTGATTGATTTACAGTGAAGCCCCTCCTATCGGACACCCCCTCTTATGCGGAAAATTTTTAATTTCCCAGTTCCAATGCAAATAACATTATTAAACTCCTGTCCTGTGGACACCTCTCTATTGTGAACAAAAAAAATTGTCCTGTTAATGTCCGCATTAGATGGATTTTACTGTAATTTGTTTTAATTCCAACTTGATTAATCATACCTTTTATTTATTTATTTTTAATTTTAAAAATAATATTTTGCAAAATTTTTGACACAAACAAAATTGTTTATATAATGCGTAATTAAATTTCAGCAGGAATTTAGTTTTAAAAACTATTATATGGACAAGAAGGTCTATAGTACTATTCCAATAATTTCAAAATTCATCACATGTGTGTCGCTGGTTCTTCTAAAAACATATTTGGTACTTGGTAACTCGGTACTAAGTCGTGTACTCGGTACTTGGCTACTCGGTCAAAGTGCCACTCAGTACGTCTCTATTTTTTTGTAAGTCATTTCTCAGTTCCTGAAACGAAAAAAGTAACAGGAAATGCATCGGTAGCTCAGCCGCAGTACCGAAGAACTTAATTTTAAAAAAAGGTACTCACCTAAATATTAGAGAACTTCAAAATTATTCCACAGTACTGATGGGAACAGAAGAAAAAAAGGCAACACTTTTTTAAATGGGGAACTAATTATACAATCTTTATTAAAAATCCCTGGATATTGAATGTAAAATAAGCGAATTGAAAATCGCCTAAGCAAGTTAAAAATAAAGTAAAATCAATATAGAATGTAGTTGATAGGAATGTTATAGAAGATAAAATGATCATCAGAAAAGTAATAAAAAGTATTTTTAGAAATAACTTTGGTGACAGAAAGCGTGAGAAGGATTTTAGCAAGTGCGTGGGACAAGAAGTGGAATGTCCAAACATTTTGTTAGTAGCCCAAACGAGTTACACAAAACATTACTATTGAATACTACATTGGAAAATAGCAAATTAACTGCAATGGTTAAAGAAAAATGATGAATAACGCAGAAAGTAAAAAGGTTCGAAAAGAAGATATTGTACTGCATTGAGAAAAAGGAAATTTGAAATTGATTACCCGTTAAAAAATTAAAGATGAATGTATTTTCGCGATTGAAATGCGATTTTATCACAAATGCATCAGTAAAATTTTCCAAATGCTCACCGTTCAAAGGAATGGTTGTTCACTTTTTAGTGAACGAACGGATCTGTTCATTTTAAGAATTCATTCTTTTTGACTCATTTGTTCATGAACAAATCCCTACCCTTTTGAATACTTGCTATGCTGAAGGGTGTTGGGGGAGTTTTTCGATGTTTCGGTTGAACAGTACAAAAATCTGGCTCGCCTAAACATGAGCCATATTAAATTCAAAAAAACCGAGGGTTCTCCGCAACAGATTGAAAATTGCTTAGCAAAAAGCGGTTTGCGGAATAATGATAATGATCTGCTAGCATCATTCACTGCAGTTTGAATTTTTCAGCTATCAAGAAATAAAGTCCTTGTAACATTGGCGTGGCCAGAAAAAAATTGGAAGGGATGTCGCTGCATTTCAGTGGGGGAGGGGTGAAGTTTGTTTCAGTTGTTTTGTATGGTCATAAAAGAAACATTTCTGCTTTTCCGAGGGATGGGTAATCACCAAATGTCAGTGTAACGTGACTGCCTAACGTCATCCATTACAAACTAGTTACAGAACAGAAAAAGTGGTTGACTTTGAAAAACAAAACCAGCAGAGAAAAATAGGCAACTTGTTTATTAGTTATCCATTTCATCATAAAATCAAAATTCTTACTCTTTAATGCTTAGAATATCGTCAATAAAAAAGACACTGTACATAGAGTAAATAAGAAACCTCATGCACTATTTACTTTTGTATATCGATTTAGAACTCTAAAAAAACATTATATTGGTTAGGAACAAAAAATCAACTATTTATTTGTGATCACATGGCAGTTCTTTTTTATTTTATAAGGATGTTTGCTTAATTAAACACTTAATATCATCTCATGATTCTTCTGAAATGTATTTAAAAAAAAAAAAAAAAATACGGTGCAAAATCTCAGGAAGAATAACTTTTCATTATTTCGGTTCGTAGTTCCTTACATGCTGGTTCAAAACAAACTTTTCTTTACAAACTTCCAAGCCTTTCATTAGTTTTGCAAATCATATTCATTTCGTATGCATCGAAAAAATTTTGCTGAAGTTTTCAGAATGATCATGTATTTCTATTGATCTAAAATCTTTCAAATATTACGGCGAGACTAATAAAATGCTAGTTTTACACAATTTTTCACTGGTGATGACAAGTAGCTGAAGCTGGGTGGTCAGCAATGGCTTCCAAAATAAAGCAGTAAAATCTGCATAGATCACGTGTCCTATGCTAAAGTCACGTGTCTTATGGACAACAAAGCTGCTGTGACGTCACGTGAAAGTATCCCATTATAATAATATAACTTAATGCTAACCCAGGGAAAAAGGGGTTGTGTACAAAGAGCAGTGATTGGCTGTCCTCAAGGAACATTTGCACTGTTGC
>NW_026558013.1:0-51701 GCF_026930045.1 Uloborus diversus | reverse complement strand
CCAAAATGTGTCTGCTGTGAAACTTTTATTTCTTTACGCGTATATAAAATGTCTTGTCATTTAAGTAAACGTGCATGTTTAGCTAATGTTAGAGCAATAAAAGCTGCATTAACTTTCACAGAAGAAACAGCAAATCCAGGTTGCAATTTCTGGAATTAACCCTCTCCTTGCTTTCTGTTGTGTTTCTAACTTGTTTCGTTTTCGTCATTCAAAACCATCAATGCTTTATCATGAGAAAAATGATACATGATGTTGAATTATTTTAAGAATTCATTGAATAGTTCATTGAATGATATTGTTTTATATTCTGCAGAATACGACCGCAACAGCGATACAAATAAAAGGAACCCTTAATTTTTCAACTTGCTAATAATTTAAGCATTTGCATTAACAAAATCTTAGTAAATACGAACACGTTGTCAGCGAACCACTTATCATTTATTTCTATTACTTTTCATATGTTTAGCCTCTTATGCTTTACCCTTGACAAACATTTTTTGGCCTCATTTAATGATGTGTCGAAAGAAACGTTAGAGTAAATATTGGAAAGCTTTTTTTTTTTTTTTTTTTGGGGGGGGGGGATTAATTTAGCATTTGGGATTTTTTCAACAACTGGTTTATATCATTCCTCAGGTTCCAGGTTGGGGTATGCATTTAACTCCCAAATCAGCATTGTTCGGGACCAAGCAAAATGCAGATTTTAAGTCATTAATTTCAATCTATCACTATTATTTTTTTTTTGAAACAATTTCTTACATGTTAAAAAAAGCAAGAAAAGGACATTATAATACCCAATAAAAACTTCTAAAAAATATAAGTTTCTATAGGGATGAGAAGAGAGTTTCTATAAATGACAGCTGGCTCATCATCTGGAAATTTTCTATGGGGGTAGAAGGAGGCAAAGAGTGCGAATCCTTTCTTTTTTTTTCTTAAACTTCCATCCTGCATTAAGCTTAAATTTTGCATTTCTGCTTTTACCATTAATGCTATTGTCCTAATTTTTAATTTCCTTACATTAAAATTTGTTTTTACTTGTGCTACTTTAAATTGGCTTATTTAATTAAATTTTTTTATTAATCATTTTAGTTTTCTTAAACTTCAATTTAGTTATTATCAATTCATTAGTACAGCTACTTGTTTTTTAAAAAATTCTAAATTTTTAAAATAGCCTGAATTTTTTATTTGTTTTACAAAAAAGTAAAAATAAATTTTAAAAAAATATATGGTTAAGGTTTTTTGCTGTAGTGTATTAAACTGATTCTGATGTCTGGGCAATTCCACGAAAAAGTGGACATGAGGGTTGAAATCTAAAAATTGTTTTATTGCTACAAGTAATACATCAAATTAAAGCTAATAACATGAGGTTTATGAAAATATGAAGAAAATTTTCATATAAGTAACTTGTTTATTTATTTTTTGAGCCTAAAGTTAACGTAATATAACAAACTTGTATTTTGAAAAACATAGTATTTTCATTCGCCCAGGATTACTATTTAAAACATAGTATTTTCATTCACCCAGGATTACTATTTAAAACAGGAGAACTTTGTATGTGTGTGTGTATGTTACTATTTGTGACATTTGTCTATCGTTTGGAACACTTAATTTTTCTTAACAAAATATTTAACAGAATTTTTAGTATAAATAAAGTTATAAGGTCTCGCTGTCATGCCGTCACAAAAAAGACGCTTAAGTTACCATAGCAACTGCATTTTTCCATGGAAAAGCATGAAACTTTCCAAAGTTCTAATGTTTGCAGATCTGAATAGGAGTACAATGTTTAAATTTGATCAAATATTTATTCTATGGGAAAATTTGGTGTGACGGGTGTGACAAACGTTTGTGACAGGTTTGACAAAATCATTGGGATAGGTGTAACAGCATTTAAAATAGCTTTTAAAAACTTTCTAAATGAAATAAAAGGTTAAACCATTTTATTTCTGAATAGAGGTGGATGCAGAAAAATCTTTTGGAAGGGGGCCAGGGAAATTGAATAGCTCCCCCTCCAACACACACACATTCAATGTTTCATAACATAGTTTTCACAGCTTGATTTTATTATTATTATTTTTTTTAAGGATTTCTTCAGGTCAATGAATCTACTTCTAAGTAGTACATGAATATTATGCTGCACTAATAATACTTTGAATATTAACGGCAAACATCTTTAATGTTTCAAGGCAATTAAATACTAAACCCATATAATAGCAGAGATGCTATATACCTGTACAATGAGCAGTTTGAATTAGGAACATTGTCATAATGATTATAACAGAAGCAAGGTTAATAAATAAACCCATACCGCATTTGAGTTTTTTAATTTAATTTATATTTTAACTATAAAATATTACAGTAGTACCTCTTTTAAGGGACACCTCTGAATAAGGGACACCTCTATTTAAGGGACACTTTTTCTGGTCCCAGTCCCTTTAAATAGGGACCCCCATGTTTTTGCCTCTCATTTAGGGACACTCCATTTAAGGGACAGTCACAGAGAAATGTATTTCAAAAAAATTATGTATAAATCTATTAGAAATGTTGAATTTATTGGAATTCAAGGTTTTTTTTTTGTCCAAAAATTAACCAGCAAAAGTTTTCCTTGACATTAGTATGCAAATAAACAAGTATTCTAAAATTCTTGCCGAGACCTGCATCACGCTTTTCCCTCTAATCAATTTTTTTCATGTGGGCTCAGCCCCCACACATAGTGTACTACTCACGACAAGCTTTGTATTGAAAATTTGAATTATGATCACACGGTTTTTAGCATTGTAAATTACATGACATCAAACAAATACATGTAACACATTAATTAAAAATTATAATAAATGAAAATGAGTTAACAAACTGTGAGACTACAAAATTTTTGATACAATTTAATTTTTTTTTTCCCAATTTGAATACTTTGAGTTTCATTTAGTATATATATATATATATATGTAAGAAACATTTTCAATACTTTATCTCAAATGTTATTAGTTTATGTTTATTATGAAATTATACTGAGTTTGCGCAGCATGCGTGAATTCATCTACCTCCGAAGAAGGGACACCTCTATTTAAGGGACAAGTTGTCCGGTCCCCTTAGTGTCCTTTATTGAGAGGTTCTACTGTATTTGATTAAGAAAATCATAATTTCACAACATATAAATTTTATTGAAGAATTCAGAAACTAGTTCTGTGTGTGAATTTTAAAGCAGTGGCTGATTTGTTCTAAAGCCATGGTACAGTTTAGATAACATATTGATACTACATGCCATTTCTATTAATAATTGTGGTTTTTCTAAGAAACTAACGTATGATTTCTTATAAGCATTTTTTATAAGCTGAAAAAGGAATCTATTATTTTGCAAATAGGTTCCTCTATCAAAATGACTCTTTCAGGTTCTCCTACACACATTAAAAAAAAAGTTAATTATTTATTCCATCAAAGAGTGGACGAATCGCGACAATACGTTCCCTTGAATTCGAAACCAGTGAGTTAAACGTATTCTGCCACTCTGGGACTCTGACTCCATTATTACTTTTCTAGTAAACAAAAATGCTTTTATTCAAAATATGATGTGTATGTTTTGTGTTCTTTTTAATTTACTATAGAAAAAAATGCAAAAGAGAAGTCGATTAAAAAAAAAAGTTAAATTAATTAATCCTTTAGGGAGGGGGGGGGGGGGGCACGAGCAGAATTTCATATTAAGTAGGGGATTTTAGGGTGGGCCCCTTGGGCTCCCCCTAAAATCCGCTACTGTTTCTTAACAAACTAGCATTATAGTTTAAAAAAATGTCTGAAAATCTTATAACATGACAGAATTGAATTATTTGTATTTCGGTAATTTTTTTGTTTATAAGTGAGTTACTTTTATTTACAATTCTTGAAACATTTCAAAGGAGTAAAATAGCTTTAAAGGAAGTAAATAATCAGTTGCATACTTCCATAACTACTCTGCTTTGTGAAAATGCCTCAGTCAAATTTTTTTTTGTGAGAAAAGTGATATCAGAGACACTGGAATTATGCAATAAGTAAACTTTGCCCAAAATTATGGCATAGGCTCTCAGAATGCAATTTAAAGTCTCATTAACCAATTTTCACATTTACAAGTTGTGCATAGTTAAAAGATAATACAGTTTGCTCCCTTATGGAAGTAAGTTGCTGCATCATCACAAATTTGCTCCAAGGGACGTTTTAAAATGCTAGCACAACTGATCTGGAAATAGAATTGACTTAACTATGAAAAGTGAAAAAATGTTCTGATTGCTGTAGATCTCAATCAAAAATGATGCATAACAATCAAATTAGTGGTTTTTTTCTAAAACAGGGGATTTTCAACTGACATGAGACTAGAACATTTTCACCATTTTGCATTGAACGCGACAGTAGTCGTATTGGTAGAGGGCTAAATGCAGTCAACATTGTCGAATTAAGCTAAGTCAAATCAAACTGCTTTTCATTTATTTAATTGAGCAGTGAAGATGATAAGAATTGATCTGTATATTGAAGCAAACACTGCAGTCTGAGTGAATATCGCCTTCTCCAACTGCTTTGAAATTTTTAGGCTACTTTTGTTACTTTTTTACAGCATTTTTCCTGTGCATCCCTGTGCTTGTATCAACTGTTAAAAGACAGTCATCATTAAAAGCTCTGGGAAAAAGTTATTTAGAACATTTTCAAAATCTCTAGTTGTTTCAAATTAATTTTCCATGCTCGCTGACCAATGGTCCAATTTGACTGTTTCAAAACTTCCCTGAGTTAGCATAAGCAAAATACCAAACATCACGTTGTTTGGTATCTATTTTCTCCTGTCGTTTGACAGCATAATATATAAATCAGGAGCACAGAGATAATATGTAAATCAGGAGTAATGACTCAGATTTTGCCATTGAAATTTTTAGAGTAGAAAAAGTGATTTTAGAGGGGATTTGATTTCAAGTGTGCATCACCATTCTGTAGGGAAGAGGAAGCACCCCTGTATAGGAATTTTTTTTCCTTCGTATATTGAGGGGGAAAGGAAGTATCTTGTTTCTCTATAAAAAACACTAGTTCTGCCTGACAATGTTAAAAATTTAAATCATACAAATTTATTTTAAATCACTACATCACTACAAATTTGTTGTTTAATCCAAGGATCTAATACTTCGTGTAATTATTCAGATGAATACTCTGCCGAGAATTGGAACAGTGGTTGGGATTTTGATGAGCAAATTGAAGAAAAATGCAATGAGACGGTGAAGTTGAAAAGGGAAGATCAGTCCTGGTTGCAAGATTGCGTCTCATCTTTGTCTCCTGCTGCTGATGTTTTAGCTCTTGCCTATGGACAACATGCCGTCTTTCTTACTTGTAAGTGTTTTTGGTCCTTAGATAGTTTTGTGAGTTGCAGTGAAGTTTGTTTTAAATGTTTCTTTTGTTATCTTGTTTAGCGAAATGGGATGCCAGTGAAGAAAGTGAGATGAAGCTAAAATTTGTGTCTTCTTTTGAAGGGAAGTTGGCTACCGAGAAGTGAGAAAACTGTTTGTTTGTTACAAGGATGCTTTTTGGTTGTAGAGAAACTGACACATTTCTGTCTGTTGGAGCATTTTAAATCTTGCCGATTATATTCTTTTCAGTGTCACCATATTTGATCCCAACTACATAGATATTACTTGGCAATACCATGCATTATTTTGTCTCTTTTAATGAACTTTAAAACAAAACAAGACTAGAAGTTTAACTAAAATAAAAAATAATCTTCCAAATAATTATACAAAGCCAGTTAAATGTAAAATAATCCTCTAACTAAAAGAACAATCCATAAAATAGCCTGAAAAGTTAGAATAAAATTCTCTACAAACTGAACAGGAAAATGTTAAAAGCTCCATGAAAATGTTAAATGGTCCGCCAAATAACTGTATCAAGTAAAATAAGATAAAAAGGAACAAAGGTAACGGTGACATAAATGTTAATATTTCTATTTTCACTAGGTAAAAGTATTCGCCAAACCCAGTGACATATAGGGGAAAAGGGGCACATTTGAACAATTTTTTTTATTTCTTTATTTTTAAAAAATATCATCTATTTCTAAACGCAAAAGTGTCCCCATGATTGAATACATTTTTTTGGGATTAAAAAAAAAATTATTTCTATAGTTTATAGTGTTTTTAAAAAATGTCTGAAGTTGTTCATGTGTGCCCCTAGAGGCACGTGTGAACAGGCCTGAGGCACATATGAACACAGGTGCGGATCTAGAGGGGGGCTTTAGGGGCCATGGCCCCTCCCAAAACATTGAGGGTGTAGGAATTTTTTTAAAGAAAAAAAAAGAAAATAGAATGAGAAAATAACATAATTTAACATGTTTTACTTTAAAAGAAATTTAGGTTTTGATTGGGAGAGAAATTACATCCCTCTCCTCGAAACAAAACTTTATCTCTGAAATTTTGTGTACATCAATTCTTGATGCCGACTTGAGACACTTGAAGGATCTCTAAATGCTGCTGTCCTCTAAGTATATGTATTGCTTACGAGATTAAAGAGAGCCTAAATTTGCGTTTTATGGCTTTAATTTCGAAATTTTTCAGGAGGATAGTCCCTTTTTCCCATGCTCCTCCACAAATGCCACAAAAAGGTAACTAAACATTGATATATTTTTCTTCAGAGCAATGAATTGCACAAAGAATTTTTTGGTATTAACCTTATCTTAATTTTTATAAATTCATCCTCTTTCTGTTGTTATTTTAGCATTCAAACTTAGTATAAAAACTTGAAGATAGGTAGAGGCTGTGATTTTCCGGAATATCGATAATCTGGCACTGTTTGAGAGATGACCATTAGGACGAACATCCAAAGAAAGTTTGTTAAAAAATTTCGAATGGCCCCTCCCAAAATAATCGACTAGATCCGCCACTGTATGAACACGGGTAAAAATGCAGGACAATCTTGTCAATGTATTATTGTTCCCCATTACCATTAATTTTTCTTTGTAATTTTCCTTATTCTTCAAATTAATTGTACCATTTTAAAAATCATAAGCATAAGCTAGTGTTGTATGAGAAGAGCGGAAGGGGCAGGCCGTATGAATTTTTAGAGTTTTTTTTTTTTTTGCTGGCTTTTCTACCCTTTTTTTTTGGAGCGGAGGGGGAGGAGGGTCTCCTTGGGGTTAGTGCTCTGTGAAAATTGAGGGAAGTAAGCTGTGTAGTGTTAGTTGACCATATTAGCCAACTGAAGTTGATGTTGAGAACAGTGATGATGTCAGGAGCCGATAGAGGAGGAAGATCATGTGGGTTATGAACCCCCCCAAACCATCTACAATATTGTACATCCATCATTATTGTATATGATCACAGTTTGATAATTGCATACAAGATGGATGGATGCAGAATATTTTGTAAATATATTATTACACATTGTGTCAAACATTTTGTGTCGCACATTGTGTACAGGTTTCGTACGGGTCATGGAAATCCTGGAAAGTCATGGAAAAAAAAATAAACAAATTTCAGACCTGGAAAAGTCATATAAAATTAATATTTTCATAAAAGTCATGGAAATTTATTTCAAGTCATGGAATGTCTTGGGCAGTAAGAAAGCAACATTTGCTAAAAGAGCGCTAGAAATATTGAGTGATTTAGTAATATTGCATATAAATTGAACGATCTCAAAAACAAATCCGAGTTTTGGAATCCAATTTCATCCGTTTCTGTAACAGCCGCTCACCCTTTTTTGTGATGTGATCTTACTACTGGGGCATTACTAATTTTGAACCCACCATTATTTTCAGTACTTGGTATATTTTATATTCTGTAGTAGTGGACTCGCACTTTCTTTATTTTGCCACGCCCCCTGAAAAAGTGTAATTCAATTGCATCCGAGTTCGTTTCAACTACTTGTAAAAAGTTCATTGTTAAATTTATCAGAATATATCTCGATATGTTGAAGGTTTTAAAATGAAGACTTTAGTCAGGCAATAGAACATAGAAATAGAGGAATTCTAATACTCTAAAACAGTAGTGCCCAACATATAGCTCGCAAAACTGATCCTTTTAGCCAGCTGAAATATCTGGTTTGGAAAAATGAATTTACTGTAAAAAGTAGCTTTACTTTAATGAAAGAATATGCTTTCCAGTTACATGAGTGATTAGATGCATTATTAACATCAAAGGTCAATCTTTTTATGAAATAAATTTATTATTTTAAACTTATTCAATTTTTATCCCATTCATTACTATTCTGCCCTATTTAATAAATAATTATTAGATATTTAAACATCAGTGTATCGCATTCATTATATTTTTATTTTACTTGAATTTATGTGATGAAGACAAATAAGAATAATTTATTACTTTCAGTAGTATGCACTGATATTTTTTCAGTCACAAGTATGTGCTCCAATGAGGTAATGGCACTCATGTAAAAGTTTTTTTAATGCCCATTTCCGAAAAAAATGTCAAGTTTGACATTAAATAGTACTATTCTCTTCATGTAACAAGGGTCATGAAATGTTTTATGAGGTCATGAAAAAGTCTTGGAAAAGTCATGGAATTTTTTTTATCTAAATTGAGTATAAACCCTGTGTGTATCAAAAACATGTTTTGCTCTTTTGATTGCTACTTACTTGAATAGTTTTCATTATTACACTTTTCCTATGGTTCCTATTTATGTGTGATTTGTATTTACATTTTCGCATTTAAATAAATTAGTAAGTTTCTTTAAAGCAATTACTGAAAGTTATGTGTAAGAAATCAGTTTATTTCCTTAAAATATCTGTTTTAAGTGTCATTCTTTATTCTAGAGATGAGACTGTCACAAGTATTTTGTGCCTTCCTCTTGCTTCTCAAAAAAGGTATTTTTTGAGTAATGTTATACAATTTCAGTTTTTTTCTTTTTTTTTGAAATAGGAAACTGTTATTCCCTCACACAAATAAAATTCGAAATTTATTTTGTTAATTCTAAATGGAAAGCTTAATTTTAATTGCAGATTGAAATTATTGCATGATTAACATGACGGGTAGCTTCAAAAATGGTTGACATTGAGTGCTGCTATAAAGGGTGTTTACCATATTCAGATACTATACTGATCTCAAGTATTTTTTGTATTTGTTTTGGAAGTTTTATATTTTAAAATCATTTTTGATTTAAATGTCCATTATGAAATTATGTATTAAAATAAAAGACTTACGTTTTCAAAATCTTACATCTACAGAAAGCAATCTTTTCCTTGTTGCTTGAAATAGGGAAGGTAAAAATCGTCTCTTAAAAAACAATATTATCTCTAAAAATTCATAAGCACAACTCACGAGGTCCATCATGTCAATGTTGATGCTATCTATTATGAGAGGCTCTCTGATTAGTGCAATAGTTGATATACAGTAGAACAATGGGATCTCAATCTTTCATGCTCTTTGCCACCCTTTGAACGCAGACATGAGGTCTCCCCCCCACACATGTAGTTAATACAGTTTTGAGGTCACATCACCCCCACAGGTGGTTAATACAAACAGTGTAGTAGGAAACTGAAGCTGAAAAAATAGCTAAAACTTGTAGGGGGCAAAAAATCCAGATAATTTCACACGTAAAATTTAACTTGACTTCACAATACTATATTTTAAACAGATTATTACTAGAATATCGGAAATCCAAGATGCAAAAAAGTAAATACAATTTTTTGAGTTAATTTAGGATCCAGGTGAGGTTGGTTTGCATGCATGAGCATAGCCAGAGGGGGAGGGGAGACAGGGAGGGGCAACTGCCTTTCCCTGCAAATGCCTCCCCTAGGGGCAACTGCCCCTCCTTTGGGGAGAACCTCCGGCTCCTGCGCCCTTTCCCAATGTCACCAAAGAAAGTTGACAATTGCAATTTTAGGACTTCAATCCTGAAAAATTCCCGGGGAGGGTCACATTACCAATTTTTCTGCCCTCATCTGAACAAAAATAGCACAAAAGCTTTTTTTTAGGTTGAGAGGAGGACTATAATTTCAAGCAATTTCCAATGTCTGTACGGGGGGGGGGAGTAATTAAAATCCACTAGTTTGTTACGCCTATGCTTACCCCTCCCTAACGGGAATCTTGGCTGCGCCCGTGCTTGCACGTTCGCCATCTAATTGATTGTTTGTTTCATTTTTTATTTTATCTGATGTACCCTCACATCCCCTTCAAATAATTCTATGCCGCCTAAAGGGTTGGGGCTTCCCAGGTTGAGAACTGTTGCTGTGAGCCCTCGTTTTTACGGGGGGGGGGGGGGGTACGTCCCACAGAATCAAAATCACGTAAATGAAGAATTAGTGTTAGTGTTAAACTAGGTCTTAGGTTCTCGGGATAAAAAAAACTTCAAACTAGTAATTGATAATTATGTAATAAACTAAAAGCATAACTTTTTTAATACATAAGACCGACGTGTATGTAGAAAATGTACTGTTTTTAGAAATAGCTGGTTATGAGAGTGTGTTTGGCTGTCATATATTATTTTTGCTGCAAATATTTGTGGTGCTTTAACCCATCCATGGTTTCTTGCATTACTTCAATGGTGAGATCTTCCTTCACTAACAAATTAGAAAGATCATTTGCGATTGTCAAGGAATGTCTCAAAACTTTCAAATTTTGTTTGTGTTTTATCAACATCAGTATCTTTGTCAATTTTGTCCCCTTTTCCACTTCTAAAAGCTCTTTTCCAGTGAGCTTTGAATTGTGAATCTATTTACTTTATTTTTTAAAAGAAAGAGTTCTGAAACCAATCACTGAAAAAATGCACAAGCTCGCTTATTTGGACACCATTCTTTATTGTGTTCTTTATTGAATGGTGTCGGCACTCTCTAGAGTTTTGATTTTGAAAGATGTTTGCAGTACTCAGTTTGCAATGCCATTTCAGCGTAAAATCAAAACTCATCTGCATAGATCAAAGTAAAAACATCAAATCTTGAACTGCGTAAAATAAACCTGCACAAAGTGGGGGTCTACTGTACTCTTCTTAGCTTTTATTTCTTATAAGAAGCATTTTTTTCTCCTTTTACACCACAATTCATTATTTTTTCCCAAGGTTTGTTTTTAGAGTCTTTCATGATCATGTTTTAGGATCACACCTTTTCTGTTGACCATCGCTGGAATATCTCTGCCGTAATTAATTGTAACATCTGATTTCCTTTAATTCTGATGCCTAAAACACTTTCTGTATGACAAAAACTTGAAAACATGGTTGATATCCAAAGGGCCATCTCCCTAGATTTCAGCCTTTTACAGCTTTCTTTTAAAAATCTCAACTCTCAAAATAGACCCGCAGTCTTTAGTGTTTCTATAAAAAAATCTAAACTTTGTCATTTCTTTATCATCCGAGCAATTTTCATGTTAATTTGCTAGATGGATAATATTTCTACGGTGTGTATTTCACAAAACTTACTAGGTTTTACAAAAAATAAGTAAAAGTTTGAAATCCAGATGAAAAATGTTAAGTACAGATATTGTATACATTTTAATGAAATATTTTGCATGTTACAGAAGCCTTCAAGGTGGGCCTGATTGGACATGTATAATAGCAGGATTCAGTTCTGGATTCATAAGAATCTATACTGAGGTAAGCTTTCTTGCTTCTTTCCTTTAAAATCACTGCTAGTAAATGAAGTATTTTTCAAGTTCATAAATAAATCATTATGAGTGGACTATGCCACAAATCTTTTTTACTTCCTTTCTCAATAAAGAAAGTATTGTATTCATGAAAAAATGTTCACTCAAAAATCAGCCTTAATTTCTATTTTGCTCACCCCCGAATGAATGTTGTTTTTTTTTTTTTTTGACTCGACCACACGTGGATATATGCCTAAGAACGTATAGACACCCGAAATACCTATTTTGACGATCCCTGAGTTAATTTCTCGTGACTTATGTATGTGCGTATGTGTGTATGTATCTCGCATAACTCAAAAACGGAATGTCCTAGAAAGTTTAAATTTGGTACGTGGACTCCTAATGGGGTCTAGTTGAGCACCTTCCCTTTTGGTTGCATTCGGATGTTCCGAAAGGGGTTTTTTGCTCCTTTTTGGGGGGAAATCATTGTTAATTTCGATGTAAACTCAAATGGTGTTATAATTTGCAGACACTTGGCGATATATCGCCAGTCTTTTGGTGGCCAAGTTTTGTCACCAACTTGGCGTTAAATTTGGCGATTTTTTTTTAAAAATCTGATTTTGATTTGGCCACTGGTGGTGATATTTAGAGAGTAAACTATTGAATCACATTAAAATCGCCAATGATGGGAAAATGATATTAAATTGGAGTAAAAGGAAGTCATGCGATGCCACAGCTGCTCGTTTGCCTTCCACGAAACAGATGTCTGTATCAAAAAATACCTGAGCGTATGGAAGCTTACCTGTTAAACCAATCATTTAGGCATTAGTTTGTCTCACTGGTTTGAAAAGTTTGTTTTGAACAACTAAAAAAAGGTATTTTTATTTACATTAAATTTTTGTTAAGTATTAATCATAGAATTGATATTAATGCCATTGATGTATATTTACCAGTTAAATACAATTTTAAAATTTGGCAATGGGTATAAAGGTGATTGCGATAATATGCAGATCCTAATATTTTAATTTACCTTTCTTCTTCTCCTGTCTTCATGGTTAGTCACATTTTTTTTCCTCTATGATTCTTCTAGAATTGCACACCCTTGCTTATGATCCTCTCCCTCTTTTTTTTTTTGAACAACTTTTTTCTGCTACTTTTTAGTCCTTGAATGCTTATGAAATTTTTTACTGTAAACTTGTTTTTATTACTTCCTTTTACAAAAAAGGAAGTATTGTATTCACGAAAAAATTTTCACTCAAAAATCGACCCTAACTTCTATTTTACTAACCCCCAAATGAATATTGAGTTTTTTTTTTCCACTCGACCACACATGGATAAGTGCCTAAGAATCTATAGACACGCGAAATATCCATAATAACGATTCCCAAGTTAATTACAACGAATTGTCTCGTGACGTCTGTATGTATGTGCGGATATGCGTATGTGCGTATGTATGTTGCATAACTCAAGAACGGTATGTCCTAGAAAGTTGAAATTTGGTACCTAGACTCCTAGTGGGGTGCACCCCCCCCCTTTTGGTTGCATTCGGGTGTTTCTAAGGGGGTCTTTTGCCCGTATTTGGTGGGAAATCATTGTTAATTTCGATGTAAACTCAAGTGGTGTTACAATTTGGCGGACACTTGGCGATTTATCGCCAGTCTTTTGGTCCCCAACTTGGCAACAAATTTGGCGATTTTTTTAAAAATCTGGTTTTAAGTTGACCACTGTTGGTGATATTTAGAGAGTAAATTGAATCACATTAAAATTGCCAATAATGTAGAAATGACATTATATTGGAGTAAAAGGAAGTCATGTGATGCACACATCAGCTCGTTTTTAATAAAAAAGCCAGTCTTTTGGTCGCCAGGTTGGTGACAAATTTGGCGATTTTTTCTTTTTAATTTGGTTTCAATTTGGCCACTGTTGGTGATATTTAGAGAATAAACTATTGAATCACGTTAAAATTGCCAATGATGGGAAAAAGATATTAAATTGGAGTAAAAGGAAGTCATATGAGGCACACATCAGCTCGTTTTTTTTTTTTTAACAACTTTTTTCTGCTATTTTTTGAGTCCTTGAATGCTTATGAAATTTTTTACTGTAAACTTGATTTCATTTTCAAATGCAGTTTTACTGATGCTTTTAGCAGTTTTACTGATAGCTTTAAAGTAATTGTTAATCGTTTTACTTTATTGGTATATTCACATTCAAACAATGAATTTTTCTGCAGAATGCTGATTTACTTCTGTCTCAGAAGCTGCACGAAGAACCTGTTGGACATCTACGCTGCAAGACTCATGTTCCATTGCACTTTTCTAATTATTCAGATCAGGTACATACTAGATTAAATTTGAATTTATGGGAAATGTGTAAAAAAATTTAATTAAAATAACATTACTGAAAATAAATTATTTAAATGTTTGTCAAATTTTTATTATCTTCTGCTTAATATATCTCAGAATCATAATTAATAGTTCTTCTTGTTTTAACAGAAGATGTTATAAATCTAAATAGAAAAATTCTTTTAAAGTGATAATTTCAGAAAATTCAAAGTTGAAAACTAACTTCATTTCTTTGTAGTAAGTTACAAAGGAATTTTTTAGTGTAACTTACTACAAAATACCATGCTTTGCCATCAATCTTTGAGTTGAACCGCACCATTGCTGTGGTCACTCATCTGGTATGCTAATTCTACATTAGGCTACCAGTTTGTTTGGCTCTCTTGGCTCCCTTAAGAGATTTTTCGCCTCCAGCTCACGTGATTCCTATTCCGGGCTGATGAGTGTTAAAAAGCACGAAACTGCAGTCCGCGGATGGAATAACTGAGCTGGTGGTGTATTTTAAGTAATTTCATTTCTACTATAAATTTTTGGAAAATTGATGGTGATGGCATCAATGTAGGTTGCGAAGGCTGGACATCTTGAGAACTATGAGGCTAGTCTATGTTTATTTTTTGTCTCTATTTTTATGTTAAAGTCCAAAGGCAAGATCCTCGCCTTCATAACAGTTTTGATAGAAAAACCAAACTCTTCGTAAAATTCTCGATGTTTTCAGCATAAAAGATGTCCTAAAATGTATTTATTTCTGCATTGTTGTATTTAATTTCATACTTCATGAAACCAATAATTTTCTAAGAATTGTATTTTGCACTCACGTACCCCAAAAAATAAGAGAGGGAAAAAGCACAACAAAGATAAAAATCCGAAAAAAAACAGCAATAAATAAATAAATAGAAAATTCAAAGACAGATCAGTGCACAAAAATTAAAAATTTTGCAAAAATCTGATCTTAAGAAAGAACTACCTAATTGAAAAGTAAGCATTTTCAGTTTCCTCAAATTTTAATTTTAGCATTCCACTGCTCAAATTTATTGTTGATTTCTGTTCTTGTGTTTTGAAAAACATTCATGCATTAAGGTAGTTTTACTTTATTCTCCTTATATTTTAAAAATATTTGAGCAAACTATTTTTTTTTTTTGCTTTTAGCCGGACGAGCTTGTTATTGTATTTTCAACCGTTATTGTTGTTATTGATGGCTTTGGACTTTTCCAGACACTTAGAGCTTGCAGAAATCAACTAGCAAGAGGTGTGTAATTTTTTAAAATGTAAATCAATTTATTGATAAGTTGATAATCATAAACTGGATGGTGTTATGCACATATTTATATCTTTGTCCCCCCCCCTTTTCCTACAATAATTGAAAGGTTGACTGGAACAGCATTGGATGCTACAAAATAAAATTTTTATAGGAGAGCGTTTTTTGTAAGTGCAATTAAATTGAATAGCTGCCAAGAAAATGTCACATCCAATGTTGCTCCACTGTAACAAATGTTTTTCTGCAAAAGATGAAGATGAACCCAAATTCATTTTTTAGTGAACTAAAAACATTATTTCATTGGAAAACCAATTTTGAAAAAAAAAAAAAAAAAAAAAGTCACATCCAATGTTGCCCCATCTGACCATTCAATTATGTATTTATTTCCTGTTTTCATAAATGTTTAGTCCATTAGAAACTTAAAATGTTGCATAAGATTTTTATGCTCTTTGAAGCATTTAAATGTATCATACTTTGATGATCTTAAAGAATCTGAAATTTGAACTGAACTAATGGTAATTATTTTCACCCAGGAAAACAAGACACAAATTCCAACTTATTCATGTCCTTACTATTCTGCAAAAAAATCGGAAACGCATGATTTTTTAACTTCAAAAGAAGAATTTATTTTTTAACGTGGATACCTTTTCTAATTATGCACCAACTTTTTTGAAAAGTTATTGATAATTAGTTTTAATGTAACTTTGAATGACTCAAAACTCCATCATTCTAAATTTACAATGGGTTGATTGGAAGAAGCTCTTAACACATGCAATTAAAGCTCTAGATTAGTGGTCGCCAACAGGCGACCATTCTATTGAAAATGGCTACCAGAAAATCAAGTTCCACTCGTCACAAGTGGCGACCATGTGTTACTTTATTTGTTGAAAATAATGTTGCTCTGGGACAAAACGCTTTTAATCCAATCTTTCCTGTTATCCTTCTCTAGCAGTGTATCATCTTGAGCCTCTAGTAAGCGTTATCTTAATTTTGTACAAAGATTTTTTTTTTGTCCATTTCAGATTGAATATTTTTAATTAAAGTAACAAAATCAATAGTTCCTGATGTTTTCACATCTATTTGTATTTAAAAATGGTCCAGTTTTACGCATTTGCGATTTCCCCCACCCCCCTCGCCATTAAGGCTTTGTTTTTGCATTCACTACCTTTTACAATTCTAAATTCACTGAAAAATAACCGTGTCACGGGACAGGAATTTTCTGTCTAATAAATAAACCAATAAATTCTCACATTTGCTTTCATTTAGCATTCGTATATAATTTCATTTTGCATTCATATACATTGCCTTCATTTGTATTATATTAATTTTTGAAAAAAATATATCTTTTTGTTGTATGCTTATATCGTTATGTTTAAAAATACATCCAGTGATTTTTTTTCCATAGAGTATCATAATATTTTAATTTGTTGTTGATGTTACTAATAGCAAATTGGTTATTTACTCTTTGCACTGTCTACATACTTTAAAAAAAATAGCTACCAAAAGCGCAAAAGTAGGTACCATTTTTTGTGTCTTTGATAGCCAGTCAAGGATGGATACAAAAGAGGGGCAATGGGGGCAATCATCCCCTCCTTAAGCCCAAGATGCGGGGACTCTGTCTTGGCATATTTTCGACACTGAAGTTCCAAAATTGAAATTTTAGATAATCTTCAATACAAGAAGGCTCTCCCTTGCAATTTTTTCAGAATTGTAGAGCAATTGTAGCACGTCTCTTAACACTTTAGTGATAGGGATCAGAACTTTGTACAGGATGTTTTCTAAAGCTCCTGAAACTCAATTTTAGACAATCTTAGATGATAATAGATTTGGTTCGGAGGCTTTCTCCTGGAAAGTTTTTGAAATTGAAGTCCCCAAAAAAGCAATTATAGGGCACCTTTGATGATGTCAAGGTAAGGAATAAAGTTTAATACTCTCCTCTGAAATGTTTCAGAAATGGAAGCTCTAAAAAAAAACGCACTTTGAGACAATCTTCCATGATGTTACTGTGCGGAGGTTAGAGAATTAAAAAAAGAGTAAGTATCTGAAATCAATCATCCCCTACTTGAATAGTATCGTGATCGATCCTCGTAGCCAGTGGCTACTACTCAGATTTCCTAGTCTAGAGCTGTAATGTAAGGAACATGTAAGGAATGTTGAGTGAGTCAGAGGTAATTCTGGCTGCTGGTTCAATGAGCAGCATAGAAACTGACTCGCACCTCTGTCATTCTCACCTAAATTGCAGTTTTAGTTATTGGACAGTTTTCATGCGTTTTTACTAGACAACATATTTTATTTATTTTATTGTTTTTTTAAAAATTGGTACATTTTATTGAGGAACTGAAGAGAAACCCAAAACCATGCTTAACTCTATTTGTAAAATTTTTGACTCATGCCACTCTCTTCAAAAACGTTCTTTTGTTAAAGTATGTGTGCATTTTTACTTATTGTGAGATTTCATTTAATATTGCTATGAATGAGGGTGAGTCATTTCTTAGAGTCATTTCTTACTTTATTATTATCATTATATTGATTAATTTGAAGGTAATGTAATGCATTTCATTTCTTGTAAACCTCGTGCTGCTTTGCATATACCTGATTTTTTAAAAAATTCTTCCCTTTTAGCTGCTGCTGGTCGACAAGAGGTGGTTCAACCTCCCCCTTTGAGTTATAAAAAATGGGGTTTCCACGAGCATGACAAATTAATGGATTGTGAAGCAGCAGGTGATATTTTTCTCAAAAATTATTTTGGATATTGAAAAAAAAAAAAAAATAATATTGTTAAAGAAAAAATCAACATGAACAATAATGAAATTTGGAAAAACATGCCAAATATCGTCCAATACCGTTTTTTGAGTTACGATCTGAAGTCCGAAAAAAATCCAAGATTCTGAAAGGTCAGGGCTCCAGGCATTTCATGTTTGGGGTCCTACTCTGAATGTATACATATATCTATGTGTATTTCAATTTTTTAAAAATGTTTAATAATTCTGTTTTGCTTTTTAGGTGTTATTAACACTACACCTTTTGATCATTTGGTGACAGAATCTGTTCGAAAAGGCTTTTATGGAACTGTCAAAGCTAATATGCCTTCTAATTGCCTGCTTGTTACAACAGGATGTAATCCTTACGTTGGATATTATCATGCCTCTGAGGTATTTCAATTTCCGAAAAAATAATAAACTTATTTTAGTATAATTGCAAATTAAGGTTCCCATTGATATTACATTTTGCTGTTCCTTGAATTAAGTTGGTTTACTTGCTGGAAAGAAAAAAAGAAAAAGTTGTAAAACTTTTATTTTGTCAAACATATTAAATGTTTCAGTCTAGGTAGCTTCTATTCCTGCAATCATTTAAAATAATGGTTTGTAGCTTTGTTCTTGAATCCGGAATGGTTATTTTGAACCTTAGACATTGTTTTCAGAGTTCATACAATGGTTTAGGTATTTAAACAATACTTTTGTGTTCTAGAGAACCCTTTTAAAAATTTAACTGTTTTAGATTAAGCTTACAGAGTTTAAATTTGACTTTAAGTCAGAAAAAAAAGGCTTAAATTTTTATTTTTTTCTTTGGACTTAAGATGATATTTTAAAAATTGTTTTTAGACTTCAGATGAAATTTGAACCTAAGGTAATATCTTCCAATTGCCTTCAATGCTAGATAATGTAAATAAGGCAGAATATATTGAATGCACTTGTTAACTTTTGCACATTTTAAAGTTAAACAATAACTCAGGAAACGCATTGTTCATTTTTTGTTCTGCATTGTCTTATCACAAATCATCAGTGCTGTTGCTAAATCATTCAGCAGTTGAATAACAATATGGCAACATAATATTAAGTCATTGGTTTGGAACTTGGCCTGAATTTAAGGACCAAAGTTTTGAAGCCTAACATCTTGAGAGTTATTAAATCCAACAGGATCGGATTGGGACACATTTTTAGGTTTGGACCCAGTTGAAAAACTAACCTTTTCAGAGATTGAGGGTAGTAGGAGAAGAGGGAGACCAACTACAAGGTTGCTGGACAGTGTAGGGAGGGATTCTGAACATCTCAGGAATAAATAGGTGGAGAAACCTAGCAAAAAGTCGTACTGCCTGGAGGAAGTAGACAGAGAAAGCCTTGGCCTGCACCTGCAGGCTGTAGTACTGCTGAAGAAGAAGTTTTGAGCAGCAAGTGAGGTTAAGAATAATATTAAGGGAAATTTAACCCTTCAATGCAGACTTTATTTTGAAACTAGAACAACGCTAATTCAAACTGTGCCAAATCTTGCAAAAGGGTAACTGAAAACTTAATTTAAATGTAATTTTGAAGCAAAAATACTAAGTATTTAGTCAAAAACTGACAATTTAGAATTGAAGAATTTATGCACTTGGATATTCGTCTTTAAGCTGTTGAATTCATGAGATAAAAGTATTTTGTTGTGCAAAATAATTTTGAGCTTCGTTCTATGAATTTTTTGTCTGTGCATTCATCATAACCTATCATCAAGAGATAAACTTTTTTCATAAACGTTTTATTCTACCAAATAGGAATTTCCCATGTAGATTTTTAAGCATAATTTTTAGCAGTGGTGCCCAATCTCCCCCCCCCCCCCCCGCGCGGGCTGCATCTCAGATGAGTCAGTGAGAAACAAAGGGTTGTAAGTGGTCATTTTCAAGTTTTGAGTGAAACACCTTTAATAATAAGGTCCTGGGTAGGCTTTCATTGAAAACTTTTTATAATTCATGCTGTATAACAGCACCTATCAGGACTACTAGTACTATCTCTTGTTCCAAGACAGAGGGGATGTTCACCTATCATGTGTACTGGTAATTTCCAAATTTTTAATTTTGTCACTAACATCCCGTTGCTTCTCACTGCCTTATATGATCTCATGAATGTAGAGAGGCCAGATCACTAATAAAATTTAAAGGTACAGTTGGCTCTCTGTTTAACGACTTTCAAGGGACCATAAAAAATCGTCCTTAAGTAGAAAGTGTCCGTAAATAGAATGCTTCTAACACTACAGTGGATCATTTGGGACCGTGACACGCCGTCCTTAAATAGAGAAAGTCGTTAAATAGAGCGTCGTTAAACAGAGAGCCAACTGTATTTAAATCTTTTCTAGATAACATGGAAAAGGGAAGAAAATTACAAACTAAGCTTGGACTGGGAGCTACCACTTGCCAACTGCTGTTCTATAATCTGGTTTTTGATTCATAACACTGGGGAACAGCAATTTCGTTGTCTTAAATCTGTGACTTGATTTCAACTAACTTTTGGCCTCTTTCGCAGTTTTTGTCTATCACGTCATGTTTTCAACCTACAGGATACCTTCAAAAGTCATACAAATTGTGCATATAAAGGAAAATAAAAGTAAAAACTTGTCAAATGCACTGTTTACAATCAACAATTTTATTCATACAAAGGCTATAATAGTTACCGCAAGTAAAATTGTGTATTTATACATATTAAGGTAAAAATTTTCGCTTATAGCTTTTTCTGGAGTGTTTAATCTGTGGACATTCTCGCTTGATGCTCCAACAATAGTCAGCCATCATATGTACATCCCATCTACCTTGATATCGTGTCTCCATGACCTTCAAATCTTGGTGGAATCGCTCGCCCTGTTCATCACTGACTGCACCAAGATTTTTCGGGAAGTTAGCAAGATGGCTATGTAAAAAATGCAATTTGATGCTCATGTGGCAACCAAGCATTTTGAAGCTCTCCAAGAGTTGCTGGACAATTTCGGCGTAATTCTGGGCTCTTGTATTTCCAAGAAAGTCTTTAACAATGTTTTTGAATGCCAACCAAGCATTCTTTTGAATTTCTGACATTGTTCCTATGAACGTTTCATCTTTCACAAGCTGCCGAATCTGTGGACCATCAAAAACACCGGCCTTCATCTTTTCAAATGACAGGCTAGGAAATGCTGAAATGAGATATTTGAAACAGTCTCCTTCAATTGGTAAAGCTTTTACGAATTGCTTCATGAGACCCAATTTTATATGCAGAGGTGGAAATATAATTTTCTTTCTGTCGACAAGTGGATGATGTAGAATGTTTGGATCACCAGGTTTCAGGTCAGATCTTGGCGGCCAGTTCGTCTGCATCCAATGTTTCTCACGAGCTCTGCTGTCCCACATACACAAAAAGCAGGGATACTTAGTATATCCGCGTTGCTGGCCAAGAAGAAAGCAGACCATTTTAAGGTCAACGCAAATGATCCATTGGTGCATTTGATATTGCAACAAATCAATGACTCTCTTTATGTCTTCGTATTCTTCCCTCAAATGAACTGAATGGCCTATCGGGACTGAACCAAATAAATTTCCATTGTGAAGAAGAACACACTTCAAGCTCCGCTTTGAGCTATCGATAAACAGTCGCCATTCAGTTGCGTTATAGGCTGAAATTCCCAACTCTTCCATTAAACCATGTACGTTATCGCAATACACAAATCCATCATCACTTCGAAAGTACTGCAGAAACGCGCTTTCTCTTGATCGAAAATATGATACCTTAGCTCCCTTTTCAAGCAAGTTTTTCTCATGCAGTCTTGATGCTAAGAGCTCTGAAGCTTTTTTGGATAATCCCAAATCTCGTACCAAATCATTCAACTCATGTTGCTCAAATCCCTTACGAACGGAATCACATTCAATTTCAAAATCTTTATCGTTGGGGTCACTTCGATCTTCATCAGACTCGTATTCCTGTATTTCCAAACAGGGTAATTCATTGAAAACTGGCACTGGGATTTCAGCTGAATGAGGCACTGGGCGTATAGCTGATGGTAAACTAGGATACTCTATTTTACATTTGTTTTTCTTATTATATCCTGACGTTTTCACTATACAAAAGTAATAATCACTTGAATGATCTCTGGGCTCTCGCCAAATCATAGGGATACCAAATGGAAATTTACCACGTGTTCCCTTTGTCCACATCCGTAAACTCTCAACACACTGCTTACACACTTTGTGTGGAGCCCATGATTTGTCTTGATCTCCAATTTTCACTTTAAAATAGGCATAATAGACTTGCCTGACAAATGTACTGATGTTTGTCCTTTGACTGGGAATGGTAAAACTGCCACATATATAACAAAACGAATCGGGGCTGTTTAAGCACTTACGACGTGAACTAGCCATAAGGAAAAGTTTCAGTTGATGTATAAATGAAAACTAAACGCTCAAAAACAAGAACAAGAACAGTATATAAACAAGAACTCAAACTCCATGTTGGAATGTGATTCACTATTTCAGAGTAACATACAACCTCTCACTACAGTATCTCAGGCGTAATTGAACAACCCCAGACCAGTATAAACCTGTCGCTGTGCTCCCATGCGTCATTTACCCGGCGCCAATCGGAGAAGGTTAGTGCCAGCCAGCCAATGATTCATGCTCGATTCCGCGGGGAGTAGTCACATTCTCATAAGGTGTAGAGAAAAAACTTGACGTGGTAGAATAAAACTAACTACAGTTTTGAAACCAGCATGCCTAATTAACTATAAAACAGCTCAAAAACCTAACTCAACAGAAATTGTTTTACAAATTGTTCCCCAGTGTAATATAATGGCCCACATCAGAGGTGGCTAATAAGTGCGGGGGCAATTTTTCTTAGGAAGTTGAAGACTATTTTAGGCTACTTTGAGTGACTGGGAGGGGGAAGGAGTTCTGCCACTCGCATAAATGTTTTGTAGTTGTAGTTTTAAAAATGCCATTTTAGTAGTGTTTTATCAACATTTGAGGTACGGAAAGCAATTTCCAGGGTTGTCTCCATAATGTTTTTTTAAAATTAAGTCTAATTACTAATAATAATAATAAAATCGAAGAAGTTTTGACTGTCTTTGGTAATGTAAGGGAAAGGAAGGCTCTTCCTGGAAAAAAAAATCTCCAAAATGTTGTGTTAAAGATGTAAATTAAAAAGCATCTTTAGCAAACTTAGAACAAAGAGTTTTGGGTGCGCTTCCAAAAGTTTTGCGAAGTTTAAAACGTCTTTTAAAACGTTCTTTCAGACTTCTCTTTTATTGACTGAAGGAGGAACAAAAGAGCTCCTGGGTTCTCGTAGTATTATTTTTTTTTAAAATGATGAAATCCTAAGAACTTAGTTTTGAACTTCCTTTCGGGACTTCAGAGAAAGATTTCTGGATATTTTTTTCTTTCTAAATTGGAGTCTTAAAAATGCAGTTTTACGCTATCTAGGGGGTATTCTTTTCCTGAATTTTTCCCCGCAAACTGGAGTCTTTATAATGCAAATTTAAGTCATCCTTGAATTTAAAGGAAGGTGGGAGTGCGCTCGGACATTTTCTCCCGGAAAATTTTCAAAATTGAAGCTTTAAAACTGAAATTTTGAACTATATTTGGTGACATTCGAATAATCTCACCCAGAATGTTTTGAAATTAAAATCTTAACGGTGAGGCAATCGTTGATGATGAAAAAAAAAAACCCTTGCCCCCCTGAATCGCCGCCACTGGCCCACATGAGCCATATTTTGCAGACTACAAATGGCTTGTGGGCCATAGGTTGGGCATCACAGATTTATAGAATTAGAATTGCATTTATCTCATAAGAATGTAATTGGAAATGGTGTAACACCGCAACAGAACATTTATGGAAAACAATGTTGAACCTCAAATTAGGGTAAAATAAAGCTAACATTTTTACTATTAAAAACACTTCTAATTGTATGCTTTTATAGGGTAGTAGTCAACTGCTTCTAACTGATGTTGTTCATGCAGTAGCCTCAAAATTAATGAACTTTATCTCCAATTATAATACAGGGTAAGTAGTTTGTTTATTTATTCTTAAAGTTTTGTTATTAACAAAGCTAAAACTTATTGGAAAGGGTTTAAATGGGAGTTACTATAGTTCAGAGGTAGAAAATCAGCCAATTGCGTCAAATTGTGCCATTGTCAGTGTCTGATACAAAAATGCCAAACCTGTGATTTTTGCACCAAACTGTGCCAAGTGTTACTGAGTAAATCCTGAAGAAATGGTGTCATAGTGCACTTGGTCTTTAACAAAACCCCATAGGAAAAAAAATCACAAGGGCTCTTGGTGCCCAAAAAACAGCATGTTGTTTGACTCAGAAGAGAAAGTGTAACGAAGGGGATGGGATACACTATAGACCCGAAATTGCATTTTATACACCATTCAATTCTGTGACTATGCAGTGGATCTTAGCTAAAATTATCTTTGAACTAGATAAACTGATGGTTTGGTGTGTTCCAAAACACATTATGCTTTCTCCCCTTACTCTTGAGTGGTTGTTGCCGTTTTGAACACTGCCCCTAGGAGCGATTTTATAACCAGCAGAGATTTTACTGTACCCGTATAAAACTTGTATGATTGCAGCTTCAGAATGAATTGGTTTCGACTACATAGAGTAACTGCAGTATTTGTGCCGTGGGTTTCTTTTTGTCCCATTAATATGAAACATTCAGTAGTTTTGTTTTATATTTTGCATTTTGCAGTGTATTTTGTGTTTTCTGATTTATAGTGGCCTTGGTGGCTTTATGGGGTTTAATCAGCCTAAAGAGCAGAAACCGCAGCCGAAAATTGAACCAGCTACAATACTGCCATTAAGGTAATTTGATTTTCAGTATTTTTGTTAAAAAGTATTTCTATTTTCACACATAATTGTCTTATTTCTTGATATTCATCTAGATTTGGACTCTATGATAAAAGACGTCAAGGAATTTCAATGTCTCTATCACCAAATAAGTGCTTAGCTGCAATTACTGATGCCTTTGGCCGTGTCATTTTATTTGATATATTTAAAGGAGTTGCAGTAAGAATGTGGAAAGGTATTTTCTGGCATGAAATATTTTTTTTATTTTGAATTTCTTATGTTAATAACTAGTTTCCTTATATCATAACTGTTGAGATAAATATGAGTTCAAATTATAAATTATGTGCTGGAAATGTTAAAGGCAAAGCATTTTAGTACAGATTTGCAGATTTGGCAATTGGGAAAATGTAGCTAAAATTTTTTTGGATTATCATTAACTCAATAGCTTGATTGAAAAAAAAAACACCTTACATAAGAAACAATATCTTTGCTAATAATAGAGCTGAAAGTCTCTCTGTCTGGATGTCTGTAGTATGTCTGGATCTCTGTGACACACGTAGCGAATAGACCGTTCGGCCGATTTTCATGAAATTTGGCACGAAGTTAGTTTGTAGCATGGGGGTGTGCACCTCGAAGCGATTTTTCGAAAATTCGATGTGGTTCTTTTTCTATTCCAATTTTAAGAAAAAAATTATCATAAGATGGAGAAGTCAATTACAAAATTATCATAACGTGGAACTTTAACATGGGCACAAGCCAATTGGGGAGATACGAAATTATCATAATGTGGAACCGTAACATGGGTGGCGAGAATATGGTGAATATTCTCGCCAATTGGCGAGAATATTCACCATACATTATTTGTAAATATACAGGCGAACCAAAAGACCTTTTAATTTTTCTATTATGGTCAAAGCCGTGCGGGTACCACTAGTAAATAAATACAGTAGAACCTTGTTTATCTTAAAATCTTTAAACTGAGACCGTGTTCAACTGAAGTAGGTTTCATTAGTTTTTTTAAATAAATAAACTATCACTTGATCAGCTTGAGATTTCAAATCGCTAGCCAACAAATTAGCGGAATTTCAAGTCTTAGTCAAAGACTCAGTTTTAATGCATTTTAAGAGGGAATTTTACTAAAAAAAAACCTTCAATCATGAAACAAAGTAATAATTTTGTACAATTTGCAATGCAGGTACTTATAAATATGCAGCATCCGCTTAGGTTAAATAAGGCACTTGAAAACAATGCATAAGTTATTGGGTTCTCAAATCGGCATTCTTTCTTTTCTTGGGGAATTTCTAATAATAGTTATGGAGGTTGAGGGGAAATTTTTTTTCTCCCATGGACATTTGGGAGAATTTTCTATTTGTCAATACTTTTACCAGATGAGAGTTTCTTTTGCTGAATTTAATATTTTGTCGCATTTGGCTTGGTGCCGAATTTTTAGCGCGGGCCCTGCTTTATGATCACCAGAGGCAGCAGGTCCTGCTGCAGACACCAAGTTATTTGTGCATTTATATCGTTACTGCTTTATACCCCCCCCCCCTGCATTCACTAGTACATATTTAGAACATTGTAAATAACTAACTTTTGAAAAGCTATAAAGCTCAAAAGTGGTCAAATCAGAAAGTTATGTTTTATTAACTTTTTAAAAAAAATGTATGTAGGTTCAAAATTGATTGTATTACTTACAGCAGTATAAATATAAAAGTTTGCAACATTGTTTCTGAATGCACTATGGGTTTAAGCTAAATATCTCTTCAAGGTCAATGGTGCCTAGTGCATACATTGAAGTATCTTGTCTTTTTATTATTTCTCCCTCCTTCACTAAAGATTAAATGCGCCTCCAACTGTTCCTCCTCTGTTCATCATCTGCTTCTCTCACCATGCTATTTGCATAAACACAGGCCTACAAAAATACATTATTACACTAACTCACCTTTTATTTATACAGTATGTACATCTAAATGGCTGTCTGGATCAAGCAAAATCTGGATTACTGAGGGTTTACTGTATATAAAGACTTTGCTTGTGTGCATTTGTCTGTTTGCTATGCAATTCCACACTTGGAGGGGGGGGGGGGGAGCTCAGTAGCGCAGTGGAGAGTGCGTTTCTCTATTAATCCCGAGGTGGTGGGTTCGATTGTAACTACCTTCTCTGTGCTGTTAGTACTCTATGTGCCTGTGTGGTACTATCTCTTATATTGGACGTGAGTTCATAAACAGGTCCTGCGTGACAAAGTACACAAACTCGAAATATATGTTGTCAATAAATCCACACTTGGTGAATGCAAGGAAAATTTGACAAAATTTCGATCAGAACTGGAAGGGTCTAAGAAACTACTCAGGTCTTGTTTGAAAATTTGCATTAAAATTTTTTTTAATCATTTATTCTGATTTCCTTTTTTTTTGTAAAGTGTGAAACTGAAAAAAAAAAATATTTTTTTAATCGTTTAAAAATTTTACACTACTTTAAGACTGATAAAAAACTGCTTAAGGTTACATTTGTGTGAATGTTCTATAATTCGCAACTCGAATAAACTACGGGGGGGCGCTGCAGCCACTGTCTAATGGCGGATGAAAAAGGTGAAACAAACTCACGCCGTAACTTATAACTTGCTTTTACGCTCAGTGAATGACAGTAATTTTTCATCGGGTTTGTGGGAAGCTTTCTTTTCTATTCTTCTGAAATTACATTACACCTTAAACTGTCTGAAGCCTGTAATTTAACCCAAAGAAAACATGTGGAATGAAATTTACCTTTTTCTTAGTATTGTTAATCTCCGCAAGGTAGCGTATTCAAGCTCTGGAGTTGCGAATTGACAACAAATTGGTCCCCCCTTTTATATTTCATTTAGAGGTTTATTGCACAATTATATAATTAATTACAATTTGCGAAGTTGCAAATGCATAAGTAAATACTTTTTATGCCAGAGCTATTCGCAACTCCAATAAACTGTAGGGGACGCTGCAGCCACTGTCTAATGGCGGATAAAAAAAGGTAAAACAAACAAATGCCGTAATTTATAATTTGCTTTGAAGCTTAATGAATGACAGCAATTTTTCATCTTGTTTGTGGGAAACTTTCTTTTCTATTCCTCTGAAATTGCATTACACCACAAATTGTCTGAAGCCTTTAATTTTCCCCAAGAAAACACGTGGAATGGAATGTTTTACCTTTTTCTTTAGTAGAACAAGCAAATCAGCTGCAAGAGGATCTAGATCATATTACGGAGTGGGCTGATAAATGGGGTATGGCTGTTAATGTTGGGAAATGTCAAGTGCTACATTTAGGACATGGAAATAAGTGTACAAGTTATTATTTGCAAGGTTCAGTCATTAGTCAGGCAGACAAAGTTACTGATCTGGGGGTCTTAATAAGTCAGGATTTAAAGTTTAGCCAACAGTGCAGCATTGCTAGCAACAAAGCCAATAAGATGCTTGGGTTTATCAATAGATCTATTTCAAATAAATCTAAAGAAGTTCTTCTGCCCTTATATAGAAGTTTGGTAAGGCCCCATTTGGAGTATGCTGTTCAGTTTTGGTCTCCTTATCTTAAGAAAGACATTAATGTATTGGAAAGGGTTCAAAGGCGGGCTACAAGGATAATAAATGGACTTTCTCATTCAGACTATGATTCCAGGCTTAGAAGGCTAAAAATGTACAGTCTTGAGCAAAGAAGAGACCGAGGGGACATGATTCAGCTGTTTAAATTTATTAAAACGAAAGATGTTACGGGGCTGAAGTTTAGCACTGAAAACATGACAAGGGGTCATTGTTTTAAGCTATTTAAATCTCAGGCATCATGGATATTAGGAAAAATTATTATTTTAGCAGGGTAGTGGAACCTTGGAACAGCTTACCGGAAGAGGTGGTAATGAGCAAAGGAGAAGATAGTTTTAAGAGGGCCATTGATCTTCACTGGGGTTTGTAAATTGACTAGGTCCAGTCTAGCTGGGCCCAGAGCCTGTTGCTGGTCGTCACTTTTGTATTTGTATTATTAATCACCGCAAGGTAGCGTATTCGAGCTCTGGAGTTGCGAATAGATAGAGTGAGATTTATTGCCTTCTGTGAGGCAAAATTGACGTAGAATGTTTTTTCTTTTTCTTTTTTTAAAAATCAAACTTATGAGATTAAATTTAAGCCAAAGAGTTTGAACAAGGTTTTGGAAGAAAAGAATGTGATCCTGTACTACAAGTTTGTTTTAATGGTAGGCATGCAAGTTTTGTTTTAGACTTTATTGGCAATTTTCTCTGATGAGGTTTGATGCTATTAATGCATTTTCCTTTTTACAAATTTAGGCTTGCCTTGCAAAGAAAATATACTCTACATTATCCAACCTTGGTTCTGTTCATACTTTTTTAAAGCAACTAGTGGATTTTTACTTGTTAAACCAGAATGTGTAAATTTTAAATTTAGATAAATGTGTGAAAAAGGTATTATGTATAACTGGAGTATGTTATACAGACATAAATTGTCTAACATATAATTTTTGTCTGTTTGGTATAAAATCCTGCATAGATTTTTTTAAAAGAAGTATTTCATAGTTTCTCGGAACATTTTACTGTCGAATATGTCAAATTCAGAGTTTATAATAATTTTTCTGCAATCTTAATCGAAATTTGAAGAGTAATAAGAAACCTATCTTTAGTTTTCTCTTTTATTTTTCTTTCAGGTTATCGAGATGCCCAGTGTGGTTGGGTTGAGGTAGAAGATGCCATTGTTAAAGATGCTAAACATGATCGTGAAAAAAAGAGAAGAGTTTTTTTCCTTGTTATCTATGCTCCTAGAAGAGGTATATTAGAGGTAAAAAAATCTAATTTTAGTAAAAATGTAGGTTGATTACTTGTTAAGTTTTTTTGAAGGGATAGTTGTACCATCATATACATTTTAGAAACAGACATAAGCAACATTATCCAATTATAGTTAGTATAATCAGTTCTAATTTAGTACCAAAAAAATTACTTTCCAGTGGTTTGTAGTAGAATATATGCATAAAAAAATACTTGTCATAAAGTTTAATTATATCTATCGCAAAATGTATGATTAAATCTTCCATTCTAAAAATTGGCCTTTATTGAAGGCTTTGTGATAAAATCATTAAAATACAAAATAGACCATTCCCAACATTTGGTTCTAAACAAAGGATTTTTCTTTATTTTTTCCTAAATGATGCAATGGATTTTTAAAAAAGTAGTACTATTTATTATCATTAGTCCAATCTGTTTAGTGTTACATCGCTAAGTATTATTTATTTAATTTGATATTTTACCATTAAATTTTCATTTTTACATGTACTGGGCCCCCTCCCCCCCCCACACAGTTTTCTTACTGATCTCTTGATCGGTGTTTAGTTAGTTCTCTTCACAAACAATGAAAAAATTGAAAGGACATTCTCAGATGATTTTTGATAAAGTTTGGGTTGTAAAAAATGATGTAATATCTGTATGTTAGTCCATTTTGAAAAAATTCAACATTTCTTTTAATCAGCAGAGTTTAGTATTTATTCAAGGGGTCAGGTACCCTTTCGATGTTGAAATTTGTTGAGAAAGTAGTCAATTTTTAAAGTGACTTATTTCTAGATCTATTGTTTTTTTTTCATGAAATTTTCACCAGATATTAAGGCAACTATAATGATTTCTTTGATACCAAAATGTAAGTCATAGGTATTTTTAAGTTTTTTTTAATAATTATTTTAATGAAGTAAATTTTTTTGAAAGCCGATAATTTGAAACCTACTCCTCTCAGCATTACTCTTTTGTAAAACAAGATATCAACCTAGCTTTTTTTCTCAGAGTAGAAAAATAATGCATGTTTAAAATGACGAAGGATTACCTTGATTAAATATTCTTTACATATAAAATTAAATTTTAAAAGTCAAAACTTAAATTTTAGATTTTTTTTCAAAGCCACATTTTAATTTAATAGCCCTTAATAGCCATTAGCATTTAATAGCCACAATGAAAAAAAGTTTTCTCAGAAGAAAAGTTTTGGTTCGTAAAATTAAACATAGATAACACATGAACATTTGAACAAAATTTCATACACCTGAGATTATTGATTTCCGAGAAATGCTGCATGCAACACGTAAAATCAGTTTTGAGAAAATCAACTTTAAAAGTAAATTTCTGTGTTGATCCACATATAATGCATTATTTCGCAAAAATAAACACTTACATTGATTCATAAGCATGCTATTTCTATTTATACTCTTACCTTTGAATACAGAAATGTTCAAATGTAAGATATGCTCTAGAAATGCATAAAAATATGCACCCGTCAATTCGGAGATAGCGTAAAATTTTAAATTTTTCATCAAAAATCATGGGTTTTCCTACTTATTAATAGCAAAAATGATTTTTAAATACCTTTTTACACATTAATTAAATCATTTAACTGCAATTCATTTGTCATTTTAAATATAGGATCTTTTGTGAAAAGCGAGTACAAGAGTAGTGTCAAAAATTTTTTTTTCCTAAAAAAGGAAAATGTATCTCTAAAAAAACTCTTGCTGAATAGGTCTCATAATCTTCAAAAAATAAGTTTTTCCAGTTAGCCTTTTGCGTTCTCCTTTTCTTTTGCCGCATTTCTTTTGTGCTCTGCAAACAGCACAACTCGCTAATCTTTACTTGTTGCTCGTCCAATTTGAGTAAGCATTCTCGACGGCTTGATCAGATTGACAACTCAAGTTCTGCCATAAATTTCAGTCGCCCTAGGTTCCCTTCATTGTAAATGATAATTGTCTCATTAGTCCCAATTTCAGCAATTCTTCTGTCAGCATCTACGGTTTTATTACACAATTTCCGTATTAAATTATTTAGCGATTCATTTTTGTTTTGCATCTTTATCCAGAATAATGATGGTTCTGGAAATTGTTAAAAACAGGCTTGATTACTTCAATCACTGGCAGAGAAAGTGTTCCTTTGTGCTTGAATGCATTAAGGATACCATCAGTCTCAACTCTGTTATATTTGCGCTTAGAATGATGACCTTGAGGACACAAAGTATGCAATGGTTCATCATCTGTCAAATTTATATGGAAGTATATTGCCCAATCAACTTTACACATTTCGTCAAACGATTCTCTTTGTTCGCGAATTGCATTTCGATTGTTCCTCACCAAGTTATCTTTTTTTTAAATCAATACAGGGTTCATACGGGTCATGGAAATCCTGGAAAGTCATAGGAAAAAAAATAAACGAATTTCAGACCTGGAAAAGTCATGGAAAATTAATACTTTCATTAAAAGTCATGCAAATTTATTTTAAGTCATGGAAAAATGTCTTGGGCAATAAGAAAGTAACAATAGCTAAAAGAGCGCTATAAATATTGAGTGATTTAGTAACATTGCATATAAATTGAACCATCTCAAAAACAAATCCGAGTTTTGAAATCCAATTTCATCTGCTTCTGTAACAGCCGCTCGCCTTTTTTTGTAATGTGATTTTTTTACTGGGACGTCACTAATTTTGAATTAACCATTATTTTCAGCACTTCTTATATTTTGTATTCTGTAGTATTGGACTTGCATATTCTTGATTTTGTCACGCCCCCTCAAAAAGTGTGATTCAATTGCATCAGAGTTCATTTCAACTACTTGTAAAAGATTCATTATTAAATTCAACCGAGTTTTTCTCAGTATGTTGAAGGCTTTAGAAAATGAAGACTTTAGTCAGGCAATAGAGTACAGAAATAGGGGAATTCTAATACTCTAAAACAGTGGTGCCCTATATACAGCTCGCAAAACTGATCCTTGTGGCCAGCTGAAAAATATGATTTAAAAAAATGAGTTTACTGAAAAACGTGGCTTTACTTTTAATGAACGCATATACGATCAAATTACATAGGTAGGCATTTATGACACCAAAGGACAATGTTTTTGTGAAGTAAATTTATTATTGGAAACTTAGTAATGACTCATTCAATTTTGTCCCATTCATTACTATTCAGCCCTATTTATTAAATATTTATTAGACATTTAAACATCAGTGTATTGCATTCACTATATTTTTATTTTGCTTGAATTTATATGGTAAAGAAAAATAAGAATAATTTATTAGTTTCTGCAGTGTGCACTGATATTTTTTGAGTCACTAGTAAGTGCCTCAATGAGGTAGTGGTACTCATGTAAGTTTTTCTAATGCCAATTTCCGGAAATTGTCTAATTTTACATCAAATAGTACTATTGTCTTCATATAACAAGGTCATGAAAAATTTTATGAAGTCCTGAAAAAGTCTTGCAAAAGTCATGGATTTTTTTTATCCGAATGGAGTATGAACCCTGTCAATAAGACAAACTTTTCCACCTAGAGTTTTTTGTCCGCATATTTCCCTTTTTTTTTTTCAGTTTTCTCAATCTTGTACCCATCTGTTTCCGGATATGACCCACACATTCAATTTTATATATTTCAACTTCAGGACCATAAGGTTGAGCTGCTACAATTGACTGAAAAGTTGAAGCTTCTCCATCTCCTATGTATCCAACATACTTGACATTCAACTTTACTTCTGATTGTTGAAAAATTCTGTTCATTCCAACAACTTCCATTCTGTCTGCAGAACCGCTGATATATGAGGGCATTTTGCCTCAAGTTGAATTTGCCAGTTTGCATTTTTTTTGGTGTAATTTTTCTTGGACTCCATGCATCACATACCTTACATTAGGAGGAAAGAACTTCTGCTTCAATTACTTCTTCGTTGTTGTCGCCAATGATTGTGCATACACCTGTTCAGGAAGTATGACCTCTTGTTTTCCAAGTACCATCTCCGCTAACGACAATATCTGAACTACCTGTTAGTGCAACCTCTTCGCATGAAGCATTTACACGCATTCGTGTGCCGCAACACTTGAACACAACATAATCTTCTTAAGGTTAGTATTATAGGGTTTTTTTGACACAGTCTTGGGAAAATCCATTATTCCGCAGAACTGTGTCATTGCGGGGTAGCCCATTCCAACAGTTTGTATAGCATATGTAAACCATGAATTAATCTCAGCAGAATTGTTTCATGCACCAATCATTTTCGAGCTTTGGAAAGATTTCTCATGCTATACTGATTTTAGTTCAAGGAAAAATTGAGTCCACAAACTGTTTTCTCTTCAATAGTAAGGTGATCATGGCATGTTTTGCAACCAAGTTCCATTTAAAAAAGAAAATCATAAGCTTTATATTCCAAGATTTTGTAACCTTTAAAATCTTCTGCAGTTCAACACTCTATTGGCTTATTAGAAAGTTTTATTTTCTTTGCAGAAGCACTTTCATTCAGAACATGAGCAAGTTTCATTCTGCTTCGGTGTGCGAATATTCCCAGTGAACATTCTTTTCTTATTCCTTTTTCCAGATGATCGCTTCGACTTCAAATCACAAACGAACTTATATTACATGTTTACAACAATAATATTTAATTTCTATTCCATAAAGAAGGAAAATATAGCTTTGCATTATAAAAATATCAAGCACTATGAAAAATCGCAAGCAGACAAAATCAAAACAAATCGAACAAAGGAGTCAAAGTTAAAGTTAATAAATCTCTTTCTTCTTCTAGAAGAAACAGTAAATAATATTTATTGAAATAAAACATCTACTTCCAGGCGATAAAAAAAAATATACGCGTTAAAAACATTAGATTGCTTAGCAGACGAAAATCATCGCCAGCTGTCGCTGTCAAACATTTGTCAAAAAGATTAACAAGTGCGTTTTACCGAATTCAACATCTGCTTTTTACATCATATTTTCCGTTCTACTGGGAATTTTTTTTATGGGATTTGTTTTAAAATGTTCTCATTATTTCAAACTTCAAAAAAAAAAAAAAAGTCAAAAACAAAAAATCTATTTTTTGACCCCTGAAAAGGTACCTGACCCTCAATGTTTTTACAACTGTGAAGATCTCTTCTAACTTGGCAGGTGTTTTATCACTTGCTTTTATTTTTTATTGAAGTAAAAAAAAGATTAATTTTAATGTAAATAGTTTTGTCCTGAGGAGATTCTTGAGCATTGTGAAAAATCCTCTTAAGTGTGGCCTAGTCATTGCCTATCGCCTGACCTTGGGCATAGTGAATAAGTGGTCCTCTTAAGTTTGTCCTAGTCATTACCTATTGCCTGACCTTGGGCATAGTGAATAAGTGATCCTCTTAAGTGTGTCTGAGTCATTGCCTATTGCCCGACATTTGGCATAGTGAATAAGTGGTCTTCTTAAGTGTGTCCTAGTCATTGTCTATTGCCTGACCTTGGGCATAATGAATAAGTGATCCTCTTAATGTGTCTGAGTCATTAATGTGCCTATTGCCCGACATTGGGCATAGTGAAATAAGTGGTCTTCTTAAGTATGTCCTAGTCATTGCCTATTGCCTGACCTTGGGCATAGTATATAAGTCATTTTGAATGTGTCTATGCTAATGCCTATGGCCTGAAATGTAACTATTTTTCTCTCCCCCCCCCTTTTTTATAGGTGTGGTGTACCCAGCAAGGGCCTAGAGTTGCAGCATTTAATGTTGGAAAAACTGGCAGGCAAGTATATTTTAAAATATTAAAAAAGATATGAATAAACAATGGTTTAGCTCATATATCTTCAGCATAATGTAAACATGAACTCTAAAAAGTATGCATACTTTTTAAAATTAAAAAAAAAATGGTAAAAAATTGATAATATCACTATTGTTTCTAATGACAAATCAAAAATGTTTTCTGCATTAGAAAAGAAGTTTCCTTGTAACTTTAAAACAGGTGTATGCAATGTTTTTCAAACTTTGGGTTTTGCTGATACTTTTTATCATTTACTTATGCATATGGGCTATGAATATTTTTTGAAAAATATGAAAGTGCTCATTTAATCCAATTTGCTTTTACAATGCATTATCTTTTAATGATCATTACTTAACCTTTTTTAAGGGTGTGCCTTTTTCTCAATTTTTGAAGACTTTAATTGTCTCTCTTAGTCCTGACCTTCAAAAATGTGTCCCCCCCCCGTGCCAAATAGCTGTTTTCTATTAAACTTTTGCCTTGGAAATGTTACGAAGTTGATATTTTCTGCCATCTGTTTGAGGCAAAACTTAATTTCTTCTACTCCAAAAGTGATACTGGGTCATTCCATAGTGACTAACGTAACATTCGCAGCTGATTTTCAAAATCTTTTTACTTACACCGGGAGTAAAAATAAATGTGTTTTGGTTTAATATGCAGATTTAAAATGTACAAGGTGACTATTTTTCATTTCTACTAAGAATTTGAAGCAAAATAAGCGCTGGCAGGTGTTTTTCACCAAAAAAAAGGCATCGTGACTAACGTAACATTTTTGCAACCCTGAGAAACAATGCTTATGTTACGAGGCAAATTTTTCTGAAACTTACGCAGGCATTTAAAATTGGTCTATATATTTGTAAGAGGTAAAAAATCTATTTTCAAAAATGTACTACAGATTTGTTACAGATGAATCTTTTTTGGCCCTTAATGGTACTTTTACGAAAAACTGTGTGTGACTAACGTAACGTGACTAACGTAACCATTGAATAACAAGCAATAAATACATATAAAAAACTTTTTATAATTAATTTCTTGCTCTTATATTACTTTTACACTTTTTAGGAACCTTCTCTGTGTCGCATTGTGGTTCTTTCTTTATTTTTTTTTATATTAGTATAAGAAATTGAATGGAAGGATTCAGTTTAATTAACTCAATTTGAATGAGCGAAAAAAATAAACAAATAAAAAAACTGCTTTTACAAACTGAATAACATCATTCTTGGGCTAATTAAATCCTAAATATCTCTCTTTTAAAAAATTAACTTTATGCAAGTTGATAGTTTCACCGAATTCTAGTATTCTACCGATATACTAGTTATCGTCATAAGAAATTCCGTAGTACTTTTCAATGGCATATTATTTTTTAAGGTTTACTGATTCATCGAACGAATAGTGTTGTGCATGCTTTTGAATTAAAATGTAATATTGAAAAAAAATATTCTAAAGTTTTTGCAGAATGAATTTTAATTTCAGATATCACCGCAAATGTTTGAATTTCTAGATGATCATTCTTGCATTTTCTGAAATATATGGCAGCAGCACTTATTGTCACTGTTTCATGTAACATCTTTAAATGTTTTCCAAGAGCAGCCATTACTTCACTTTAATAATACGTGGCGATGTATTTTCTAAAAAATAGAGACGTTCTCCTTTGTTAAGACTGTATTTCTACTATCTAAATTCTTAAGCTTGGATTCTTGTGTTGAATGCACATTCAGCAGAGTACTCATTTTGCTTTGCTCACCTTTTTTCTTTTAAAATAATTCTTTAAATTGGAAATATCTTTATAAAGACATTTAAAAAAGTATTTTTCTAAGTAAACAGAAGGTCTACAATGTAATATTACTAGTATTTTTTACCCTTTACATTTTTCATCATTAGAAAATGCCTACATTTCCGAAATTGTTCATGAAAATGTACATTAAATTACAGAAGTTTTAAATATTAGCAGTATTTTTAAAATGTTACGTTAGTCACATGCAAACTGTTACGTTAGTCACAGCGGAAATGTTACGTTAGTCACACTAATTATTTTATATCTACTGATACTAAAATGAATATTTTGCACTTTATAAGTAGATATGACACAGATGTAAGAAAATAAAAAATGCTGTTTGGTTCAATCATCTGGTTTAGTTTTTAAGCAGAAAATAGTACATTTTCGTGACTAACGTAACGTAAATATCTTCGGTGAAAAAACCAAACTAATTAAAATACTTATCTTATAATGTATGCAAAAAGAACAGTCAATTTTATTGGGCCAACATCTAATTATTTAGAATAAAAATAGTTCGTTTAAAAATTTGCAAAAAATTTTACATTACACAAGAAAACGTAGACGCATGTTTTTTGCACATGTTAAGCCTTTTCTACAACCTCGCATGTTTAGAGTCAGAAGAAAAACACCGTATGAAATTTTTGCAAACTGTTACTGTATTTATGTATTAGAAAGTATTCTGAATGAAACGATAGGTCACAATTAAGGCTTTGTGGAAAAAAAATTTCTGAGGTTGAGGTTGACATTTCTATGGAATGACCCTACTCAAGTTAATTTTCTATTCCAAAATCTAGTACAAATTGTGTGAGGCCAGTAAAAGCACTATGGTTCTTGATTCTTGAAATTCATAAAAGCAGCCAGGATTGGCTTTTTGATGTCACAAATTGATTTTCGACATGACAGGTGTGAAAAGCGGTTTAAGCTGCTAAAAACTGAAAAATCTAAGTTGATGCTGGGAAGACAAATTTTATGTGAAAAGTAATATTTCAACATACACTCCTGTTTGTGAAAATTGCAACACCATGAAGGAAGCATCATAGTTGAATGAAATTTAATACACAGTTGAGTGGTAATGAAACAAATAAATGATTACATTTTCAAACCAAACAAACTATAAAAAGAAATAGAAATTAGTATTTTGTGTGGCCACCACGTGCCGCAATAAGAGCTGCTACACAACTCGGCATGGAGTGAAAAAAAGTTTGAATATCTGCCTGCGGAAGAGTATTCCATATTGTTTGTATGCGCAACCAAAGTTCGTCTGTTGAAGCAACAGGACGAGGATCACGAGCGAGGTGCCGCCCAACGAAATCCCACACATGTTCAATCGGTGACACATCCGGGGAATATGCAGGCCAAGGAAGAAGCTGTACCTGCTGCGAATCAAGGTAGGATTTGAGAGTCCTGCCGACATGTTGATGGGCATTATCCTGCTGGAATACAGCCCCTGGCAATCCTTGCAGGAAAGGAATAGCTTGGGGCTGTAAAACTTCGTTTTTGTATCGGGTACTGTTCAAATTGCCCACAATTGGTAGCAATTGTGATCGTCCGTAATATGCTATGGCACCCCAGACCATAACTCATGGTGTTCATCCACTGTGGCATTCGATAATGCACTCTGGAATGCACCGTTCACCGGCATAGCGCCTGACACGAATGCGGCCATCATGGTGCCACAAGTTGAAGCTGGATTCATCAGAAAAGACGACCTACTGCCAATCAGCATGCCAGCTCCTATGCACATTGGCCCAATGTAGCCGCAGGCTGCGATGGTTTTGCGTGAGAGGAATCCTGTATAAAGGAATCCTTGCGCACAGCCTACGCTGCAGCAGACATCTCCGAATTGATGAAGCACACAATGAAACACCTGAAGCTGTTGACCATTGTGCTGCCAATTGTCTAGAAGAAGCTGTGCGGTCCGTCAGCGCCATACGCACCAGGTGTCTGTCATCGCGAGCTGACGTCACATTTAGGTGGCCACTCCCGGATTTCCGAGCTGTCCGACCCTCGTCCGTCCACTGCTTTCAAACACGCATGATTGTGCTGCTGTTACGCTGCACACGAGCGTCTTCTGCATGATAAGACAATCCAGCTTCAAGAAGGCCGACGATTCTGCCCCGTTCAAACTCCAAAATTTGATCAAATTTCGCTTTCTGTCGTCGAAGAGGCATAGTAAAGATTCAGTTAATGAGTTTACTCTAGCATCAAACCACCAATAATCATACACGCCTTGGTACAGCTGTCTATTCATATTCGGTTCGATCTGCTGTTCAGAGGGTGCTGCTCAGCATACGCATGCGCTACCAGTCTGCAATTCTAATCATTTGCATATCATGCTCTACTTTACATTTCCTGCAATTTTCAGCTCACTCACGTAAGTCCTTCGTGATGTTGCAATTTTCACAAGCAGGAGCGTATATCTTTACTTAAGTAGACATCCTATGTCTATCATAGAGTTCATCAAACAAAAAGAAAAAGCAGGCATGCCTGCCTTGGAGTGTCATGGCGAAAACTGCGGCATTGGGAGGGGGGGGGGGGGGAGTTTTTTTGATATTTAGAGGGGCGGGTGCCCTTGCTCTTAGGGGGGGGGCACCCCTGGAAAAAAGGCTAGTAAACTGATGCAGTACATGTAATACAGAATTGAAATAAAAAATGATATGTTAAGTTGATATTTTACAATCAAGTTTTGTCAACAATGGAAAAAGTTAGAACAATCTCCATTTTTATAAATGTGGATGATTCAGGCTTGTGTCAATGCTATTTAGAAAAAAGTTACATTAACATTGGAGCATATTCATGTATTAACAATCTCATTAATGCATTGCTTCATATGTCAGTAATTCTGGTCAGTATTGAAATAATCGAAAAAGTATAGGTTTTTACATAAGGTTTACAAAGCATGGTCAAAACTGTCGAAAGCTGTCATTTGGTCAAAAACTTGTCGATCTTGGTTTCAGCGAAGTGGTGCATCCAGTGATTCAATTGGTAGTCCACAAATGATGTCACACTTTAAGTGGGCAGGGTGTTGAGTCAGGATATTGTGACGGTCTGTGACAAGGGAGAGGGAGGGGGGACATTTTTTTTGTAGCAACAAGTTCAGGTAATGCAGTATGATTTGTGAAAAAAAGGAGGGGGGGGGGGGGGTACACTGTATTGAAAAAAAGTGATATCACTTATGGACAGCTCCTAAATGTTTTATCACAATAAGCAGTGAAGTCTGTGTATTGATTGAACGTAATTTATTTCACAAAATCAGGCTTTTGAATGCAGTGTATTTTAGATGGTGAGAGATTTTATTACTTATTGGTTTTATTTACAGATTATATTGTCCCGGTTATGCAATGGTTGGTGGAAGTGTCTTAAGTTCTAATCTTGCGAAAGATCACTTATGTTCCTGTTACTTTCTTGATGTTGATGGTGTTATGAAGAAAATTATTGTGCCTTTCCATTTAGTACTGAGGTTTGGAGTATTTGTTATTTGTTTTACTGTTTGTCATTACATATGCAAGTTTTGTGAAACTTTCTTTACTTAGCTTATTTTCCTGCATATAGTCCGCAGATTATCTGCTAAAAAAGGCAAAGTTTATGAGGTGCGGATTATACGCAGCCGCGCATTATCTGTAATTTTTTCCCCCTTAACACCAACGCATTGAACCTCAATATTTTTACAGTAGGATTCACCGATCCAGACCGTACGCTGACTGAATGTTGTTTGTTTTACGAAGCATGCATGTTCTTCTTTGCTGCCTGTCTGTATGTTGGTTATTTTACGTTGCTTGAATGTTCCTCTTGGCGATTCAGGTCATGTAAATAAGCAAGATTATAGTGAAATAGGTAGCCATTTGCACAAGATTAAAGCGTTTGCTCCTTTGTCTTGACTCTTTGTTTTTCAAGTAATTAGCGTACTATAATCAAGATTTCAAGAAGAAATCATTATATTTTAGATTAATTTTGATTATGCCTTCAAAGTAATTACTTTTTCACGTTTTTAGTTTAGTTGCTCAAATGGTATGTTAAATTCAAATTTTATTTTTTTACATCGTATTATCGCAGATTATACTAAGCTTTTGTTTCTTCAGGCAGATTTTAAGACCTGCGGATTATAGGCCGCCCGCGGGTAATACAATACGCAGGAAAATACGGTATGAACAAAACTGGCATTTTGTTGAATATTAGATCATGTAAGAGAAGCTTACTTTAATACCAAAATTTTGTTCTAAATTACAACTATGAAAAGCCATACATTTATATAATGTTATAAAATGCGTTATAAATGCAATTACAAAAATTTTCAGTGGACATGATTGTTTTCAGAAGGTATTTTTCAGTGTGAATATGTGCAATTGAAGACCACATTTCGTTTGAAAATAATGTTTTAAATTTAAAGAATCAATTTAAACCAGTGGTTGGAAAAACTACTTTTTTTTTTGTAGCGAACTACAACTACAACTACTTTATTACAAATGTAGTTAACTACAACTATTTTTTTCAAAATGTAGCAACTACAAACTACTTTTGAAAAGTAGTCGCTACTTCGCTACTTTTTAAAAAATAAATAAATAAAAAGCATATTTATACACCTCGTTTGAGGATTAAATGAAAAAATTAAACTGGTTTAGATTAATAAATTGACTCATTTGAAAATGAAACATTTACTAATAATTATTTATTTATTGTTTCATTCCTTTATCGAGCGAATTGGTCATTCCAAACGATTTTTACGAATATTCGATGCAAGAAAGGATTTAAAAAGTTGAAGGGCTTCAACTTTCAAGTTTTTAACCTTTCCTGACAGTGAATATTTCATTCAAGAAGTGCAACTAGGCTACTTGAAAGTTTAATAGATGTAGTCAAAATTTGATTAAAATTTTATATATACATACATATATGTACATAAAATTGATTTAGATGGTTAAGAACATCTTTAAACAAAATAGAAAAACTTTAATTTTCATTATAGGAGTTAATTTTACAGGCACTTATATTTTTTGTAAAAACTAGTTAATTGATTTTGAGTTTCAAGCTAGGGATCCGGACCTGAACACCATCTCCTTTCTTACGTTACTGATAAAATGAAATAAGAGCATTTTTCAATTTTACCAAATGACCTTGAAAACTTACAATATTTAATAATTGACTTTTATTTTGTTGATATATCAACACTCAATCAGTAAAAAAAAAAAAAAAATCTAAAAATATCCCAAACGGTACCAGTATTAATAATCAAATATTAATAAATATCCAAAATATGAAACATAACTAAGAATGCCTATTTTACTTCAATGTGCAAGTGTCGACTAGCGCAAAATGGCTGTATATAGATGCTTTTTCCGAGTAACGATTTTTAGACCTAACGCGAATTCCTCACCCCGTAACACGAAAATTTTTGGAAGGGAATCGCAAGGCTTAGGTATCACCTTCTTTATTGGGTACTAAATATTAGTTTCGTGAATGAGCTTTCCTTTTAGCATCACTGAAAGCAAAAGTACCCCATTAGTCAAAATATCGCTTTGTTAATTTAGAAATTGTCACTCCGCATCTTTTCCACTCTTAATCTGAAGTTGACGGAACATTATTTGACATAAGCGGGCTGTTTTTCTTTTGTTTTAAAAAGAATAATAGAAAGTTTCTGACAGCTAAAGAAATTAAAAAAATTTCGGTATTCTTGAACAACTGAAAAGTGCGTCGAATATAATTACTGTGTCTACTCTACAGTACTATTGTAGTGCTGCATTTTATTATTGCTACATACTATACGTACTGTACTCTTTCATTTTATGCCATTCTCTCCTACTGATTTTGTGCACCCTAGCCGTATTTACATTCAATAACACAGCTTTTTTTTTTAATGTGCAAGTGTCGACTAGCGTGAAATGGCTGAATAGCGAGCTTTTTTCGAGTAACGAATTTTGGAGCTAACGCGAATTCCTAACGCGAAAAGGAAAGCTCATTCACGAAACTAATATTTAGTACCCAATAAAGAAGATGATACTTAAGCCTTACGATTCCCTTCCAAAAATTTTCGTGTTACGGGGTGAGGAATTCGCGTTAGCTCCAAAATTCGTTACTCGAAAAAAGTTCGCTATTCAGCCATTTCGAGCTAGTCGACACTTGCACATTAAAAAAAACTGTGTTATTGAATAAAAATACGGCTAGGGTGCACAAAATCAATCGGAGAGAATGGCATAAAATGAAACAGTAAAGTACGTATAGTACGTAGCAATAATAAAATGCAGCACTACAATAGTACTAGTATATTCGACGCACTTTTCACTTGTTCAAGAATATCGAAAATTTTTAAGTTTCTTTAGTTGTCAGAAACGTTCTATTATTCCTTTTAAAACGAGAGAAAAACAGCCTGCTTATGTGAAATAATGTTTCATCAACTTCATTTTAAGAATGAAAAAGATGCGGAGTGACGATTTGTAAATTAACAATTTCAGTTCTCTACGTTTAAGAAGTTACGAAATGAGTTAAAATAGTTTGAGGGGTGTTTACAAATGTCTAAAGTAATTGGTATGTTCATTAAAACAAAATCGTATAGATACTCTTTTCGTCAACGCGAAATTTCAACCTAAGTGGGGATCACATCCCTAGCGTAAGTTGAGATTTGACTGTAAATGTGGAAGACATTCATACCTTTTGCTTAACGGTCAAATTTTGCACAAAACGGAAACATTTCCGTTATTATACATTTCTATGTAATATTTATTGTTAGCCCGCCAGAGAGAGGGCAGTTCAGTGTCATCCTCTTCTATAACATTTACTGTAACTTCCAAATTAGGAGGATATTTTGGAGCAATAATCTCATTGACATCTAAAATATTCATCCACGGGACATTCTCTGCTGTGCTGACAGAAAATACAAACGGAGTACTACTTGACAGTTATCGCTTATTCTTTTCTTTCTGAGCCATGCTCTGCTGAAAGAAAATATTAGGGAAATGTGAAAATTTCGATGCCAAACAAACTAATGGCGTCTAACAGATAGAACATATGGCGTCAAAATATGTCTGATGTCAGCTCGTATTTTTCAGTCTCACGAATCTGATTGATGCAAGTTTAACTCGCGTAAGACTTGCACCAGTCAGATTGTTTGAAATCTCGTTCATTCTTTTTTTTTTTGAAACTTTACTTAAAAGTAGTTTTTAGAAATCGCTACAAACTACTTTTTTTTGTAGCGAACTACTCGCTACTCTACTTTTTTTAAAAAGTAGTGCGCTACACTACAAACTACTAAAAAATGTAGCTACTACAGTAGCGTCGCTACTTGTAGCGCGCTACTTCCAACCACTGATTTAAACCACAAGATATCGAGTTGCTATTCTAATACATTTCCTGGAATCATAGCTCATATTCTTCACTGTGATGTGATTATATATACATGGTGTTCTGGTTTTACCTGAAAGACCTTCATTTTCGCAACCTTTAGTCTTAGATACATACTTCCAATTGCAAAAATGTTCAAAATCAGATGCAGAGTTATGATATTGAAAGTTTGAAGCAAAAGTAAAAATGACTCAAAAAATACAAAATTTAACTTTTTATACGGTCCTTAGGTCCTCTAACTTATATTTAAAGAAATTTTTACCATTGTAAAGTAATTGCAGCAGAAAAAGTTTGACATTAGTACGACCAATATTCACCAAGATTTGAAATGCAGGGTTTTGTGACACGCTGTCAATAACACATTTTTGGGGAAAAATATAGCTGTTTACAAAGGTTTAAAACTATACGTGCATAGAGTGTGGGTTTTCAAACTGTTTGAGGTTTTGTAGTGTGTTTTTGCATATCATGGCATAACATTTGCATTCATTTTTGAATAGCAATGAAAAGTAAAAATACTTTTTTTTACTTTGACAACCTGTCATTCTTTTGAAAGGGCAATAAGTTCCAATCTCATCTTCTGTATGGTCCCTTAAAACAAACTCGGATATCTCCTTGAGTTTCGGTCGCACAAACGTCAAGTTTTTTGTGTTAGTGATATCTTCAATGGAGAGATTATTTCCCAAAATATAAGTTAAGGAACCTAGGGTTTTTATAAAAAGTTAAATTATGTTTTTTATGGACTCATTTTTATTTTTGCTTCAAACTTTCAATATCCTAACTTCGCTTCTGATTTTGAATATTTTTGTAAGTGGAAATATGCGTCTAGGACTAACGGTTGCAAAAATAGAGATCTTGTAGGTTAAACCAGAACACCCTGTATATAATGATATTGAAAAAGTTATTTAAAAAAATTGCTTTACAGTTAATTACACTTCCTGTCATTGAATGCTAAGCTGAGTAATGTATAAATTGCAATGTGATGCTTTGTCATGTTAAAACTGCTTTGTAATGAGAACTCATGGTACATGTACTTTTATGGGAGCATGGACGCCCATATGCAAAATTGTAAGGGGGGGGGGGGGGGCTCAGAAATTTTAATCATAGTTTAGCAGGATATTTTCCCCATGGAGGCAGATTTCAGGACAGATTAGAGTCATTAAAATTTAACTTTTTAAATTATTTATTCATTAATGTCTGGAGAAGAAATATTTTTGCAAAGAAAAAAGTACTAAAACCAAGGAAGTTCTAATTTCCAAGGGGGGCTCGAGCCCCCCTATATGGGTGCCCTTCTATAGGAGGCTCTTAAAATACAAGTTGTATTTACAAAAAAATGCCCTGCATTATTTGGAAACACATATTAAATACAATTTTGCTGTAAATTTGAAATAGTTGTGTTCAACAATGCATTATGTATTTCTTGCAAAAATTGATGAGTTTTAAATTGAAATATCTCTGGACTTTCTATTTTCCAATGTTGTATTCATTACTTGTCATAAGTTTTTGGAAAACTGTGTTGAAAAGTAAATTTCTTTTCAGTGAAAAAAATAGTAGGCGTGCTCGTGATTTGCACCTACTGAGAGAATTGAAGCTGACACTTAAAAATGTAACTAAAGGTAAGTTTTGTTTTTATATTCATTGTGTAAACGTTAGTTTTAATTTCAATGCAAAACTTATTTTTAATTATTTTTAGGTAAATCTTTTGAAATTATCAAAATTCTTCATGACATGAGAACATCCTGTACTCGTATTCAAGTGAGTAATAAAATTTTTAGCGTCTTACAATGTTTTTTTTTTGAGCAATCACGATTGCTTATTGCTTTTATTTGCCACACTTTTGCTTTTATTTGATTTACACAACTACCCACACATTCATGCCTGCACACATACACAAACACATATGCATACAAACACATACCTCCCCCCACACACATTCATATACACAACTACCCACGCACTTATGCCAGCACACAGACACAAACACACATGCCTACACACATATACACATACCCCTACACACAAACACATGTACCCCACACAAACACACACGCCTACATACACACACTCGTGATTGCGAAAAACATAATTTGAATTCAAGATGTCAAAATTCAAATTATTTTTTTTTTTTTTTAATTTTGGTAACTTAGCAGCAGATATGGCTGCTAATGAAAAATAATGTTTTCATAATTTCTTAAAATAATGTAGAAACAATTTGTATTTATTTAACACCTTGACTTGCAAACCACAAGATAACTGGTAGATTGTGTTTGTTTTTCAGAAAGCCAATTACGGGTTATCTCGTACTTGTTTTTGCCATTTTTGTGCAGCTACAATTAAACTCGTAATATATTAAATACTAATGTCGATTTATGGCTTCTATGAAAAAAAACAAAAAATTAATGCTGGCTTGCACAAACAGAACCTTTATTAAAAATGGAACAAAAAATATAGTTATAAAAATTAATTCAAATTCAAGAAATAAAATACTATTTTATTGTTTGTGGAACTTCTTAAAACAATCTTCCACATAAAGGGCTGGCTTCTCTTTACAGGTTTTACAGAAATAATGCGTTTCTTGCCGCTTTTTTTGCTTGGGTACATATACGACATGGCTTTGTTGGACGCTGTTTTTTTCTTTGGGAAGTTGTTTTCATTTTTTATGCTTTTTGACGATAACTATGTATGAGAATGAGAGTTTTTAATAATATAATGTGATTAAGTCAAATTGTCATTTTACGCCAGATTTCTGAAAATTGCTGCGGCAGTCAAGGTGTTAATGTTCTGGTGGGAGAAAGTATTTTTGTTCTTTAAACAGCATGTATTTTAATTTTAATTAAAAATATTAAATGTATATTTTACATTAACAATTTAGCCGTCACACAATTTTGGCAAAATTTGTTCAAAAATCATTGAGATTTTCTTAATTGACACTATTAAACATTATTACTAAATGTATGTCAATATAGAAATACTACCTATATCTTTCTTGAAATTTAATGGCATTTTAAATATATGAAAAATATTCAACGATTTTTCCCTTATTTTTTTATGTTTGGCTTTTCTTGAATCCTATCCAAGAAAAGTATCAAAACTACAAACGTTATTATGTTGCCATCTGTGTAGCACTAAAAAATTGATTCCATACAGTTTTTGAAATGTCAAGAAGTAATTTTAGAAACTTTTAATTTGTATTATGTTATCATTATATAATTTAGCCCGGTCAAAATAGACATTCGAGTTTGGAAAAATTCGCATAGAGCTGAAAATTGGTACAGACCTTAAGAATGTCATTATACGTGAAATGTCAAAAGTCCTCATCGATCCCGGTGGAGCTAAAAATTTTATTCAAGGTCAAAGGTTCAAATTATTATTTTTAAGTCGGAAAAATTCGGACGATGCAAAAAATAGGCCCAGACCTTAAATACATCATTGTAAATGAGATATAAAAATTTAAATTGATCCCACTTAATCTACACATTTTATGGAAGGTCAAAGGTCAAAAGAAACAAATTTTTTTTTTCAAAATCTTAAAAATTCACAGAAAGCCAAAAATTTGTACAGACCTTAAATACATCATTGTAAATGAAATATCGAAAATCCCCATCGATTCAACTCAATCTAAACATTTTATGCAAGGTCAAAGGTCAAATAATTTTTTAAAATTATTTTGCAAATATTTCAAAAACGTTACTGTTATCATAAAAAAGTGCATCATTGTTTTCAATATAATCAAATATTTCTATCGTCGTCATAGTAACATCAGGATTTTCAGGACGGGACGACCTTTTTTAAGACCTGCAGTAGGCTTTTGAAAAGAATTGTAGTAACTAGAATGGTAATTCGCTAAAGCAGCAACTAAATCGTACTCATATTGTATGCATGCAATAACAGTTTTTGCTGCGTCATCTGAATGATTGTATGCAATCTTTAGAATGTTATCTTTAAAGGAAAGAGTAGCAACTTGATAAATTGTACACCGTATATTCTGCCATTCTTTCTTTTCAGTCTCTTCATTTGCTTCATCACCACAAAATAAGCAACAGTTTTTAAAATAAAACTAGCTGCGTAGCCCGGCTTTGCACGGTCCACCTCGAAAATAAAAGTTATGTCAAGTGACGTGAGTTCAACACTTAGGCTTGAACCAAAAAAAAAAAAAAGTCAGTGAAATTTTGTGGCAGATTGCGGAAAACCCCCATAAAGTAAACATTTTAAATCCCCTGATTACAGGAAAAGCCTCAAAACAAAAACAAAAATTTTACCTGAGCATATTCGAGAAAAAAAATGGCAACAGATCTTTCATCTCAATGATTTTCTTCACGCTCACATACATTTTAATAAAAGCATTGTTGCGGAAAGTTGAGATGAAGCACTGAATAATAATTTAAATGGAGGAAAGCCTTCGAAAAATAGGGATTTGATTTTGAAATCTAAGAGTCATAATTAATAGTTTTTAATTGATATCTCCGCTAATTATTATCGGAGGATTATGTTAAATAGCTAAACATGAAGACGGGAGGATTACGAATCCATCGATACCTAGTTCGATGGTCAGTTCACTGTCGTTCGGGAGAAGAAGCTTGGACATAGATAGATAGATACTCAGATTTTATATGTATAAGATGTTGTCTCACCTGATCGGACTCCAGTAAGAGGTGGACTACCCAGGGATGTACTGACATCTGTCTCTCGTTGTCTTTTAGCTGCCGCAATGCTGCACTTTCCGGGTGTACATTTTTGCGACACTGTACATTAGGGTGGTTCAAAAAAAAAAAAAAAAAAAACATTTTTTCAGCTAAAGTCCTGGACTTCCCCTATTTTTTTAGACTTACTAATAGTATTATGCTGTAAATTTTTTAGCTTCTTACTCAAATTTTAAGAGGGTGCTCAATGACCCCTTATTTTAATATTAGCCATAGCATAGAAAATATCACAAATTTAGAAACATTTAATTTCCACAACTGTTTTTTTTTTTTGTAAATAATTTTTTGTTGCAATGTATATTCATATTACTCCTGCATATTATAATATGTAGCATTGTTTTTTCAGTTTGATGTATTTTTTTAACGCCCCTCCCCATGCTTATGAAGTTTGGGAGAGGGGGTTGAGCACCCTCTTTCAGTTGAAATAGGATGTTAAAATTCTTCCAGTATATTACTATTTACAAGTCTAAAAATATTTAGGGGTGTCCTGTTATCTAGGGGAAAATTTTTTTTACATGTATTTTTGATCCACCCTACTGTACATAGACCGCCACCCACTGTTTGTCTTTCAAATACTCAACAAACCCATCGTTCCTTGCACTACTTGAATCAATTAAAGATTTTAGTCCGCATTCAACACAATAACTATTTCCCTTTCAGTCAAAAATTTGCTGCAAATGAAGTAATCTTGCGACATCTTTGAAGAATTATTTCTTAAGAGTACATATCCATATCAAAAATAGTACCAATAAACCCGACTGTTCACTACAAAGAATTACTCCCTATTAATAGGAGCACTTGTGCCACTGACTTTGCTCATACAAAGAAATCTAAGCACGTTCACTCTCCCCTGAATGTAATTTGATTTTTACAGTTTGAAGGGAGAGTGTGAATTGTAAGAGGGGATAGGCATAGGGGTCAAGTGTAGTTTCTCGAGGTCACTCGAAAGAAAGAAAAGGAGCTCGTGTCAATACTTTTTCTAAGTTTCAAAAACTGGAATCTGGAAACAATTATCGAACTTTTTTAAATACCAAGGGTGGATCCAGCTTCTGGTTTTGGAAGGACTCATTATCAGAAAGGGATCAAAGTAATTTAGGAGCACTAATAGGGGGTTTAAGGTCAACAAAATATATGTCATCAAAATGCAGTTTTAGGCAATATTTTGTCGCTTACGGGAGGGGGGGGGGTAAGACCACCAAGGCACAGCCTCTAAATCTCCGCTTGTTTGTACGTTATTGCATAGTTTTTAAACTTTATATCCTCTATTTTTAAGACACTTACCGTTTAAGAGATATTTGAAAAATTGATTTTTTGAGTTTTGACCTTGAATAAAATAGCTCCACTGGGATTCATTGGGAACTTTTGAAATTTTGTTTATAATCATGTCTCCAAATATTTGTATGTTAATTTCATAGTCAAAATGCAATATTTAGAAAAAAAATTGGGATGTTAGGGCTAATTTTTAGAAATTTGAGTCCTGAACTGCAGTTTTAGGCCCTTTTTTTTATCCCTTTAGGGAAAGAGGGTTCTGACCTTTTGACCCATCCACTGAATCCCCTCCCTTTTGTGCATAATTATCTAATTTTCAATCTTTGTGCTCTTTATTTTTACCCGAACACATACCGTTTAAAGATATTTGTGACAAATCAATTTCGACCTTTGACCTTGAATAAATTTTTAGTCACTGGGATCTATAGGGACTTCTGCCACTTCACTTTAGTGATGTCCTTAACTGTATTTGTGTTAATTGCAAGGTTAAAGTACCAAATTCGAATACAAATAAAGGATCTATGGGGAACTTTTTGAAACATATCTCCAATGCCGTTTTAAGTAATATTTTGTAGCTTTCGGGTGGAGGGTATGACCCTCATGACCCATCCTTGGAATCCCCACTTGTTTATACACAATTGCATAGTTTTCAAACTTTGTGACCTCCATTTTTTCAGTAGCAATTATCGTTTAAGTGATATGTATGAAAAATTGATTTTTTGACCTTTGACCTTGAATAAAATTTTTAGCTCCACCGGGATCGATGAGGACTTTTGACATTTCATGTATAATAATGTTCTTAAGATCTGTACGAATTTTCAGCTCTATGCGAATTTTTCTGAACTTTTGCTTTTTTTTTGGTCTATTTTGACCGGGCTAAATTAGTCCCCAATTTATTGGATCTCTTTCACACTTTAATTGCTGCAAATTTTTTGATGGTTACTTTGAGGAAGCATTGGTTAAGTTTTATGTTTCTAATGAATGGTTTTTACTTCCAGTTTTCCTATATCAATAGTGCCAATAAAATGCAGATATTAAACAAAAGGCCACATTTCAAAATGTATATTTATCAAGATTATTATAGATTTTTTTTTTAAACTGCAAGAATTCTTACAAAAAGGAAAAAAATACTTCAAATGACTAGCTACTATGTTAGAAACCTTAAAAAAAGTTATTTGTCCCTTAGGTCAGTATGGAGAAAACTATGCTAGTTACATATAAGTTGATTGGTTCACTAACAGTTTATTCACCTTAAATATTTCAAGTTTTCTCCACAGTAATTTGACCTTTAATATTGCACGTTTTCCTCAAAGTCATTTTCTTTTTAGGCATTGGAAAACATTTTGAGTAGTAGGTACTCAACTGTAGAATTAGTTGAAGAAGTTGCTCTATCCTTACTTGGTCATCTACGTAAGCAAGGTAATTTCTTATAAAATGTT
>NW_026558012.1:0-51762 GCF_026930045.1 Uloborus diversus | reverse complement strand
TTGGTTGGTTGATAGGTTTTCTGTCTGGCTGTCTTGGTGGGTGAGCAGATGGTAGGGTTTAGTTTGTTGGATGCCAGGCAGGGTCGGTTGGCTGGCTGTCTAGTCAGTTGGTTGGATGGTTGGTCAATTGTTTGGTTGATAGGTTGGCTGGCTGGCTGGCTGGCTGGCTTGGTGCGTGAGCGGGTGGTAAGGTTTGGTTTGTTGGCTGCCTGGCAGGGTTGGTTGGCTGGCTGTCTAGCCAATTGGTTGGATGGTTGGCCAATTGGTTTGTAGATAGGTTGGCTGGCTGGCTGGCTTGATGGGTGAGCGGGTGGTAGCGTTTGGTTTGTTGGCTGCCTGGAAGGGTTGGTTGACTGGCTGTCTAGTCAGTTGTTTGGATGGTTGGTGAATTGGTTGGTTGATAGGTTGGCTGGCTGGTTTCGCGGGTGAGCGTGTGGTTGGGTTTGGTTTGTTGGCTGCCTGCCAGGGTTGGTTTGCTGTCTGTCTAGTCAGTTGGTTGGATGGTTGGTCAATTGTTTGGTTGATAGGTTGGCTAACTGGCTGGCTGGATTGGTGGGTGAGCGGGTGTTAGGGTTTGGTTTGTTGGCTGCCTGGCAGGGTTGGTTGGCTGGCTGTCTAGTCAGTTGGTTGGATGTTTGGTCAATTGGTTGGTGGATAGGTTGGCTGGCTAACTGGCTGGCTTGGTGGGTGAGCGGGTGGTAGCGTTTGGTTTGTTGGCTGCCTGGAAGGGTTGGTTGACTGGCTGTCTAGTCAGTTGTTCGGATGGTTGGTCAATTGGTTGGTTGATAGGTTGGCTGGCTGGTTTGGCGGATGAGCTGGTGGTAGGGTTTGGTTTGTTGGCTGCCTGGCAGGGTTGTTTGGCTGGCTGTCTAGTCAGTTGGTTGGATGGTTGGTCAATTGGTTGGTTGATAGGTTGGCTGCCTGGCTGGCTGGCTGGCTTGGTGCGTGAGCGGGTGGTAAGGTTTGGTTTGTTGGCTGCCTGGCAGGGTTGGTTGGCTGGCTGTCTAGTCAGTTGGTTGGATGGTTGGTCAATTGGTTGGTTGATAGTTTGGCTGGCTGGCTGGCTTGGTGGGTGAGCAGGTGGTAGGGTTTGGTTTGTTGGCTGCCTGGCGGGGTTGGTTGGCTGGCTGTCCAGTCAGTTGGTTGGATGGTTGGTCAATTGGTTGGTTGATAGGCTGGCTGGCTGGCTTGGTGGGTGAGCGGGTGGTAGGGTTTGGTTTGTTGGCTGCCTGGCAGGGTTGGGTGGCTGGCTGTCTAGTCAGTTGGTTGGATGGTTGGCCAATTGGTTTGTTGATAGGTTGGCTGGCTGGCTGGCTGGCTTGGTGGGTGAGCGGTTGGTAGGGTTTGGTTTGTTGGCTGCCTGGCATGGTTGGTTGGATGGCTGTCTAGTCAGTTGGTTATATGGTTGGTCAATCGGTTGGTTGATAGGTTGGCTGTCTCCCTGGCTTGGTGTGTGATCGGGTGGTAGGGTTTGGTTTGTTGGCTGCCTGGCAGGAATGGTTGGCTGGCTGTGTAGTCAGTTGGTTGGGTGGTTGGTCAATTGGTTGGTTGATAGGTTGGCTGGCTGGCTGGCTGGCTGGCTTAGTGGGTGAGCGGTTGGTACGGTTTGGTTTGTTGGCTGCCTGGCAGGTTTGTTTGGCTGGCTGTCTAGTCAGTTGGTTGAATGGTTGGTCAATTGGTTGTTTGATAGGTTGGCTGGCTGGCTGGCTGGCTGGCTTGGTGGGTGAGCGGCTGGTAGGGTTTGGTTTGTTGGCTGCCTGGCAGGGTTGGTTGGCTGGCTGTCCAGTCAGTTGGTTGGATGGTTGGTCAATTGGTTGGTTGATAGGTTTTCTGTCTGGCTGGCTTGGTGGGTGAGCAGATGGTAGGGTTTGGTTTGTTGGCTGCCTGGCAGGGTTGGTTGGCTGGCTGTCTAGTCAGTTGGTTGGATGGTTGGTCAATTGGTTGGTTGATAGGTTGGCTGACTGGCTGGCTTGGTGGGTGAGCGGGTGGTAGGGCTTGGTTTGTTGGCTGCCTGGAAGGGTTGGTTGGCTGGCTGTCTACTCAGTTGGTTGGATGGTTGGTCAACTGGTTGGTTGATAGGTTGGCTGGCTTACTGGCTTGGTGGGTGAGCGGGTGGTAGGGTTTAATTTGTTGGCTGCCTGGCATGGTTGGTTGGCTGGCTGTCTAGTCAGTTGGTTGGATGGTTCTTCAATTGGTTGGTTGATATTTTGCCTGGCTGGCTGGCTGGCTTGGTGGGTGAGCGGGTGGAAGGGTTTGGTTTGTTGGCAGCCTGGCAAGGTTGGTCGGCTGGCTGTCTAGTCAGTTAGTTGAATGGTTGGTCAATTGGTTGGCTGATAGGTGGGCTGGCTGGCTGGCTGGCTTGGTGGGTGAGCGGGTGGTAGGCTTTGGATTGTTGGCAGCCTAGCAGGGTTGGTTGGCTGGCTGTGTAGTCAGTTGGTTGGGTGGTTGGTCAATTGGTTGGTTGATAGGTTGGCTGGCTGGCTGGCTGGCTGGCTTGGTGGGTGAGCGGTTGGTACGGTTTGGTTTGTTGGCTGCCTGGCAGGTTTGTTTTGCTTGCTGTCTAGTCAGTTGGTTGAATGGTTGGTCAATTGGTTGTTTGATAGGTTGGCTGGCTGGCTGGCTGGCTGGCTTGGTGGGTGAGCGGCTGGTAGGGTTTGGTTTGTTGGCTGCCTGGCAGGGTTGGTTGGCTGGCTGTCCAGTCAGTTGGTTGGATGGTTGGTCAATTGGTTGGTTGATAGGTTTTCTGTCTGGCTGGCTTGGTGGGTGAGCAGATGGTCGGGTTTGGTTTGTTGGCTGCCTGGCAGGGTTGGTTGGCTGGCTGTCTAGTCAGTTGGTTGGATGGTTGGTCAATTGGTTGGTTGATAGGTTGGCTGACTGGCTGGCTTGGTGGGTGAGCGGGTGGTAGGGCTTGGTTTGTTGGCTGCCTGGAAGGGTTGGTTGGCTGGCTGTCTACTCAGTTGGTTGGATGGTTGGTCAACTGGTTGGTTGATAGGTTGGCTGGCTTACTGGCTTGGTGGGTGAGCGGGTGGTAGGGTTTAATTTGTTGGCTGCCTGGCATGGTTGGTTGGCTGGCTGTCTAGTCAGTTGGTTGGATGGTTCTTCAATTGGTTGGTTGATATTTTGCCTGGCTGGCTGGCTGGCTTGGTGGGTGAGCGGGTGGAAGGGTTTGGTTTGTTATCAGCCTGGCAAGGTTGGTCGGCTGGCTGTCTAGTCAGTTAGTTGAATGGTTGGTCAATTGGTTGGCTGATAGGTGGGCTGGCTGGCTGGCTGGCTTGGTGGGTGAGCGGGTGGTAGGCTTTGGATTGTTGGCAGCCTAGCAGGGTTGGTTGGCTGGCTGTCTAGTCAGTTGGTTGGATGGTTGGTCAATTGGTTGGTTGATAGGTTGGCTGGCTGGCTGGCTGGCTTGGTGGGTGAGCGGGTGGTAGGGTTTTGTTTGTTGGCTGACTGGCAGGGTTGGTTGGCTGGCTGTCTAGTCAGTTGGTTGGATGGTTGGTCAGTTGGTTGGTTGATAGGTTGGCTGGCTGGATTCGTGGGTGAGCGGGTGGTACGGTTTGGTTTGTTGGCAGCCAGGCAGGGTTGGTTGGCTGGCTGTCTAGTCAGTTGGTTGGATGGTTGGTCAACTGGTTGGTTGATAGGTTAGCTGGCTTACTGGCTTGGTGGGTGAGCGGGTGGTAGGGTTTAATTTGTTGGCTGCCTGGCATGGTTGGTTGGCTGGCTGTCTAGTCAGTTGGTTGGATGGTTGGCCAATTGGTTTGTTGATAGGTTGGCTGGCTGGCTGGCTGGCTTGGTGGGTGAGCGGTTGGTAGGGTTTGGTTTGTTGGCTGCCTGGCATGGTTGGTTGGATGGCTGTCTAGTCAGTTGGTTATATGGTTGGTCAATCGGTTGGTTGATAGGTTGGCTGTCTCCCTGGCTTGGTGTGTGATCGGGTGGTAGGCTTTGGTTTGTTGGCTGCCTGGCAGGAATGGTTGGCTGGCTGTGTAGTCAGTTGGTTGGGTGGTTGGTCAATTGGTTGGTTGATAGGTTGGCTGGCTGGCTGGCTGGCTGGCTTGGTGGGTGAGCGGCTGGTAGGGTTTGGTTTGTTGGCTGCCTGGCAGGGTTGGTTGGCTGGCTGTCCAGTCAGTTGGTTGGATGGTTGGTCAATTTTTTGGTTGATAGGTTTTCTGTCTGGCTGGCTTGGTGGGTGAGCAGATGGTAGGGTTTGGTTTGTTGGCTGCCCTGCAGGGTTGGTTGGCTGGCTGTCTAGTCAGTTGGTTGGATGGTTGGTCAATTGGTTGGTTGATAGGTTGGCTGACTGGCTGGCTTGGTGGGTGAGCGGGTGGTAGGGCTTGGTTTGTTGGCTGCCTGGAAGGGTTGGTTGGCTGGCTGTCTACTCAGTTGGTTGGATGGTTGGTCAACTGGTTGGTTGATAGGTTGGCTGGCTTGGTGGGTGAGCGGGTGGTAGGGTTTAATTTGTTGGCTGCCTGGCATGGTTGGTTGGCTGGCTGTCTAGTCAGTTGGTTGGAAGGTTCTTCAATTGGTTGGTTGATATTTTGACTGGCTGGCTGGCTGGCTTGGTGGGTGAGCGGGTGGAAGGGTTTGGTTTGTTGGCAGCCTGGCAAGGTTGGTCGGCTGGCTGTCTAGTCAGTTAGTTGAATGGTTGGTCAATTGGTTGGCTGATAGGTGGGCTGGCTAGCTGGCTGGCTTGGTGGGTGAGCGGGTGGTAGGCTTTGGTTTGTTGGCAGCCTAGCATGGTTGGTTGGCTGGCTGTCTAGTCAGTTGGTTGGATGGTTGGTCAATTGGTTGGTTGATAGGTTGGCTGGCTGGCTGGCTGGCTTGGTGGGTGAGCGGGTGGTAGGGTTTTGTTTCTTGGCTGACTGGCAGGGTTGGTTGGCTGGCTGTCTAGTCAGTTGGTTGGATGGTTGGTCAGTTGGTTGGTTGATAGGTTGGCTGGCTGGCTGGCTGGCTTGGTGGGTAAGCGGGTGGTTGGGATTGGTTTGTTGGCTGCCTGGCAGGGTTGGTTGGCTGTCTGTCTAGTAAGTTGGTTGGATGGTTTTTCAAATGTTTGGTTGATAGGTTGACTAACTGGCTGGCTGGCTTGGTGGGTGAGCGGGTGTCAAGGTTTGGTTTGTTGGCTGCCTGGCAGGGTTGGTTGGCTGGCTGTCTAGTCAGTTGGTTGGATGGTTGGTCAATTGGTTGGTTGATAGGGTGGCTGGCTGGCTGGCTGGCTTGGTGGGTGAGCGGGTGGTAAGGTTTGGTTTGTTGGCTGCCTGGCAGGGTTGGTTGGCTGGCTGTCTAGTCAGTTGGTTGGATGGATGGTCAATTGGTTGGTTGATAGGTTGGCTGGCTGGATTCGTGGGTGAGCGGGTGGTACGGTTTGGTTTGTTGGCAGCCTGGCAGGGTTGGTTGGCTGGCTGTCTAGTCAGTTGGTTGGATGGTTGGTCAACTGGTTGGTTGATAGGTTGGCTGGCTTACTGGCTTGGTGGGTGAGCGGGTGGTAGGGTTTAATTTGTTGGCTGCCTGGCATGGTTGGTTGGCTGGCTGTCTAGTCAGTTGGTTGGATGGTTGGTCAATTGGTTGGTTGATATTTTGACAGGCTGGCTGGCTGGCTTGGTGGGTGAGCGGGTGGTAGGGTTTGGTTTGTTGGCTGCCTGGCGGGTTTTTTTGGCTGGCTGTCTAGTCAGTTGGTTGGATTGTTGGTCAATTGGTTGGTTAATAGGTTGGCTGGCTGGCTTGGCGGGTGAGCGGGTGGTAGGGTTTGGTTTGTTGGCTGCCCTGCAGGGTTGGTTGGCTGGCTGTCTAGTCAGTTGGTTGGATGGTTGGTCAATTGGTTGGTTGATATTTTGACAGGCTGGCTGGCTGGCTTGGTGGGTGAGCGGGTGGTAGGGTTTGGTTTGTTGGCTGCCTGGCGGGTTTTTTTGGCTGGCTGTCTAGTCAGTTGGTTGGATGGTTGGTCAAATGGTTGGTTGATAGGTTGGCTGGCTTACGGGCTTGGTGGGTGAGCGGGTGGTAGGGTTTAATTTGTTGGCTGCCTGGCATGGTTGGTTGGCTGGCTGTCTAGTCAGTTGGTTGGATGGTTGGTCAATTGGTTGGTTGATATTTTGACAGGCTGGCTGGCTGGCTTGGTGGGTGAGCGGGTGGTAAGGTTTGGTTTGTTGGCTGCCTGGCAGGGTTGGTTGGCTGGCTGTCTAGTCAGTTGGTTGGATGGATGGTCAATTGGTTGGTTGATAGGTTGGCTGGCTTACTGGCTTGGTGTGTGAGCGGGTGGTAGGGTTTAATTTGTTGGCTGCCTGGCATGGTTGGTTGGCTGGCTGTCTAGTCAGTTGGTTGGATGGTTGGTCAATTGGTTGGTTGATATTTTGACAGGCTGGCTGGCTGGCTTGGTGGGTGAGCGGGTGGTAGGGTTTGGTTTGTTGGCTGCCTGGCGGGTTTTTTTGGCTGGCTGTCTAGTCAGTTGGTTGGATTGTTGGTCAATTGGTTGGTTAATAGGTTGGCTGGCTGGCTTGGCGGGTGAGCGGGTGGTAGGGTTTGGTTTGTTGGCTGCCCTGCAGGGTTGGTTGGCTGGCTGTCTAGTCAGTTGGTTGGATGGTTGGTCAATTGGTTGGTTGATATTTTGACAGGCTGGCTGGCTGGCTTGGTGGGTGAGCGGGTGGTAGGGTTTGGTTTGTTGGCTGCCTGGCGGGTTTTTTTGGCTGGCTGTCTAGTCAGTTGGTTGGATGGTTGGTCAAATGGTTGGTTGATAGGTTGGCTGGCTTACGGGCTTGGTGGGTGAGCGGGTGGTAGGGTTTAATTTGTTGGCTGCCTGGCATGGTTGGTTGGCTGGCTGTCTAGTCAGTTGGTTGGATGGTTGGTCAATTGGTTGGTTGATATTTTGACAGGCTGGCTGGCTGGCTTGGTGGGTGAGCGGGTGGTAAGGTTTGGTTTGTTGGCTGCCTGGCAGGGTTGGTTGGCTGGCTGTCTAGTCAGTTGGTTGGATGGATGGTCAATTGGTTGGTTGATAGGTTGGCTGGCTGGCTGGCTTGGTGGGTGAGCGGGTGGTAGGGCTTGGTTTGTTGGCTGCCTGGCAGGGTTGGGTGGCTGGCTGTCTACTCAGTTGGGTGGATGGTTGGTCAATTGGTTGGTTGATAGGTTGGCTGGCTGGATTCGTGGGTGAGCGGGTGGTACGGTTTGGTTTGTTGGCAGCCAGGCAGGGTTGGTTGGCTGGCTGTCTAGTCAGTTGGTTGGATGGTTGGTCAACTGGTTGGTTGATAGGTTAGCTGGCTTACTGGCTTGGTGGGTGAGCGGGTGGTAGGGTTTAATTTGTTGGCTGCCTGGCATGGTTGGTTGGCTGGCTGTCTAGTCAGTTGGTTGGATGGTTGGCCAATTGGTTTGTTGATAGGTTGGCTGGCTGGCTGGCTGGCTTGGTGGGTGAGCGGTTGGTAGGGTTTGGTTTGTTGGCTGCCTGGCATGGTTGGTTGGATGGCTGTCTAGTCAGTTGGTTATATGGTTGGTCAATCGGTTGGTTGATAGGTTGGCTGTCTCCCTGGCTTGGTGTGTGATCGGGTGGTAGGGTTTGGTTTGTTGGCTGCCTGGCAGGAATGGTTGGCTGGCTGTGTAGTCAGTTGGTTGGGTGGTTGGTCAATTGGTTGGTTGATAGGTTGGCTGGCTGGCTGGCTGGCTGGCTTGGTGGGTGAGCGGCTGGTAGGGTTTGGTTTGTTGGCTGCCTGGCAGGGTTGGTTGGCTGGCTGTCCAGTCAGTTGGTTGGATGGTTGGTCAATTGGTTGGTTGATAGGTTGGCTGGCTTACTGGCTTGGTGGGTGAGCGGGTGGTAGGGTTTAATTTGTTGGCTGCCTGGCATGGTTGGTTGGCTGGCTGTCTAGTCAGTTGGTTGGATGGTTGGTCAACTGGTTGGTTGATAGGTTGGCTGGCTTACTGGCTTGGTGGGTGAGCGGGTGGTAGGGTTTAATTTGTTGGCTGCCTGGCATGGTTGGTTGGCTGGCTGTCTAGTCAGTTGGTTGGATGGTTGGTCAATTGGTTGGTTGATATTTTGACAGGCTGGCTGGCTGGCTTGGTGGGTGAGCGGGTGGTAAGGTTTGGTTTGTTGGCTGCCTGGCAGGGTTGGTTGGCTGGCTGTCTAGTCAGTTGGTTGGATGGATGGTCAATTGGTTGGTTGATAGGTTGGCTGGCTGGCTGGCTTGGTGGGTGAGCGGGTGGTAGGGCTTGGTTTGTTGGCTGCCTGGCAGGGTTGGGTGGCTGGCTGTCTACTCAGTTGGGTGGATGGTTGGTCAATTGGTTGGTTGATAGGTTGGCTGGCTGGATTCGTGGGTGAGCGGGTGGTACGGTTTGGTTTGTTGGCAGCCAGGCAGGGTTGGTTGGCTGGCTGTCTAGTCAGTTGGTTGGATGGTTGGTTGATAGGTTAGCTGGCTTACTGGCTTGGTGGGTGAGCGGGTGGTAGGGTTTAATTTGTTGGCTGCCTGGCATGGTTGGTTGGCTGGCTGTCTAGTCAGTTGGTTGGATGGTTGGCCAATTGGTTTGTTGATAGGTTGGCTGGCTGGCTGGCTGGCTTGGTGGGTGAGCGGTTGGTAGGGTTTGGTTTGTTGGCTGCCTGGCATGGTTGGTTGGATGGCTGTCTAGTCAGTTGGTTATATGGTTGGTCAATCGGTTGGTTGATAGGTTGGCTGTCTCCCTGGCTTGGTGTGTGATCGGGTGGTAGGGTTTGGTTTGTTGGCTGCCTGGCAGGAATGGTTGGCTGGCTGTGTAGTCAGTTGGTTGGGTGGTTGGTCAATTATTTGGTTGATAGGTTGGCTTGCTGGCTGGCTGGCTGGCTTGGTGGGTGAGCGGCTGGTAGGGTTTGGTTTGTTGGCTGCCTGGCAGGGTTGGTTGGCTGGCTGTCCAGTCAGTTGGTTGGATGGTTGGTCAATTGGTTGGTTGATAGGTTTTCTGTCTGGCTGGCTTGGTGGGTGAGCAGATGGTAGGGTTTGGTTTGTTGGCTGCAGTGCAGGGTTGGTTGGCTGGCTGTCTAGTCAGTTGGTTGGATGGTTGGTCAATTGGTTGGTTGATAGGTTGGCTGACTGGCTGGCTTGGTGGGTGAGCGGGTGGTAGGGCTTGGTTTGTTGGCTGCCTGGAAGGGTTGGTTGGCTGGCTGTCTACTCAGTTGGTTGGATGGTTGGTCAACTGGTTGGTTGATAGGTTGGCTGGCTTACTGGCTTGGTGGGTGAGCGGGTGGTAGGGTTTAATTTGTTGGCTGCCTGGCATGGTTGGTTGGCTGGCTGTCTAGTCAGTTGGTTAGATGGTTCTTCAATTGGTTGGTTGATATTTTGACTGGCTGGCTGGCTGGCTTGGTGGGTGAGCGGGTGGAAGGGTTTGGTTTGTTGGCAGCCTGGCAAGGTTGGTCGGCTGGCTGTCTAGTCAGTTAGTTGAATGGTTGGTCAATTGGTTGGCTGATAGGTGGGCTGGCTGGCTGGCTGGCTTGGTGGGTGAGCGGGTGGTAGGCTTTGGTTTGTTGGCAGCCTAGCAGGGTTGGTTGGCTGGCTGTCTAGTCAGTTGGTTGGATGGTTGGTCAATTGGTTGGTTGATAGGTTGGCTGGCTGGCTGGCTGGCTTGGTGGGTGAGCGGGTGGTAGGGTTTTGTTTCTTGGCTGACTGGCAGGGATGGTTGGCTGGCTGTCTACTCAGTTGGTTGGATGGTTGGTCAGTTGGTTGGTTGATAGGTTGGCTGGCTGGCTTGGTGGGTAAGCGGGTGGTTGGGATTGGTTTGTTGGCTGCCTGGCAGGGTTGGTTGGCTGTCTGTCTAGTCAGTTGGTTGGATGGTTTTTCAAATGTTTGGTTGATAGGTTGACTAACTGGCTGGCTGGCTTGGTGGGTGAGCGGGTGTCAAGGTTTGGTTTGTTGGCTGCCTGGCAGGGTTGGTTGGCTGGCTGTCTAGTCAGTTGGTTGGATGGTTGGTCAATTGGTTGGTTGATAGGGTGGCTGGCTGGCTGGCTGGCTTGGTGGGTGAGCGGGTGGTAAGGTTTGGTTTGTTGGCTGCCTGGCAGGGTTGGTTGGCTGGCTGTCTAGTCAGTTGGTTGGATGGATGGTCAATTGGTTGGTTGATAGGTTGGCTGGCTGGCTGGCTTGGTGGGTGAGCGGGTGGTAGGGCTTGGTTTGTTGGCTGCCCTGCAGGGTTGGTTGGCTGGCTGTCTAGTCAGTTGGTTGGATGGTTGGTCAATTGGTTGGTTGATAGGTTGGCTGACTGGCTGGCTTGGTGGGTGAGCGGGTGGTAGGGCTTGGTTTGTTGGCTGCCTGGAAGGGTTGGTTGGCTGGCTGTCTACTCAGTTGGTTGGATGGTTGGTCAACTGGTTGGTTGATAGGTTGGCTGGCTTGGTGGGTGAGCGGGTGGTAGGGTTTAATTTGTTGGCTGCCTGGCATGGTTGGTTGGCTGGCTGTCTAGTCAGTTGGTTGGAAGGTTCTTCAATTGGTTGGTTGATATTTTGACTGGCTGGCTGGCTGGCTTGGTGGGTGAGCGGGTGGAAGGGTTTGGTTTGTTGGCAGCCTGGCAAGGTTGGTCGGCTGGCTGTCTAGTCAGTTAGTTGAATGGTTGGTCAATTGGTTGGCTGATAGGTGGGCTGGCTAGCTGGCTGGCTTGGTGGGTGAGCGGGTGGTAGGCTTTGGTTTGTTGGCAGCCTAGCATGGTTGGTTGGCTGGCTGTCTAGTCAGTTGGTTGGATGGTTGGTCAATTGGTTGGTTGATAGGTTGGCTGGCTGGCTGGCTGGCTTGGTGGGTGAGCGGGTGGTAGGGTTTTGTTTCTTGGCTGACTGGCAGGGTTGGTTGGCTGGCTGTCTAGTCAGTTGGTTGGATGGTTGGTCAGTTGGTTGGTTGATAGGTTGGCTGGCTGGCTGGCTGGCTGGCTTGGTGGGTAAGCGGGTGGTTGGGATTGGTTTGTTGGCTGCCTGGCAGGGTTGGTTGGCTGTCTGTCTAGTCAGTTGGTTGGATGGTTTTTCAAATGTTTGGTTGATAGGTTGACTAACTGGCTGGCTGGCTTGGTGGGTGAGCGGGTGTCAAGGTTTGGTTTGTTGGCTGCCTGGCAGGGTTGGTTGGCTGGCTGTCTAGTCAGTTGGTTGGATGGTTGGTCAATTGGTTGGTTGATAGGGTGGCTGGCTGGCTGGCTGGCTTGGTGGGTGAGCGGGTGGTAAGGTTTGGTTTGTTGGCTGCCTGGCAGGGTTGGTTGGCTGGCTGTCTAGTCAGTTGGTTGGATGGATGGTCAATTGGTTGGTTGATAGGTTGGCTGGCTGGATTCGTGGGTGAGCGGGTGGTACGGTTTGGTTTGTTGGCAGCCTGGCAGGGTTGGTTGGCTGGCTGTCTAGTCAGTTGGTTGGATGGTTGGTCAACTGGTTGGTTGATAGGTTGGCTGGCTTACTGGCTTGGTGGGTGAGCGGGTGGTAGGGTTTAATTTGTTGGCTGCCTGGCATGGTTGGTTGGCTGGCTGTCTAGTCAGTTGGTTGGATGGTTGGTCAATTGGTTGGTTGATATTTTGACAGGCTGGCTGGCTGGCTTGGTGGGTGAGCGGGTGGTAGGGTTTGGTTTGTTGGCTGCCTGGCGGGTTTTTTTGGCTGGCTGTCTAGTCAGTTGGTTGGATGGTTGGTCAAATGGTTGGTTGATAGGTTGGCTGGCTTACGGGCTTGGTGGGTGAGCGGGTGGTAGGGTTTAATTTGTTGGCTGCCTGGCATGATTGGTTGGCTGGCTGTCTAGTCAGTTGGTTGGATGGTTGGTCAATTGGTTGGTTGATATTTTGACAGGCTGGCTGGCTGGCTTGGTGGGTGAGCGGGTGGTAAGGTTTGGTTTGTTGGCTGCCTGGCAGGGTTGGTTGGCTGGCTGTCTAGTCAGTTGGTTGGATGGATGGTCAATTGGTTGGTTGATAGGTTGGCTGGCTGGCTGGCTTGGTGGGTGAGCGGGTGGTAGGGCTTGGTTTGTTGGCTGCCTGGCAGGGTTGGGTGGCTGGCTGTCTACTCAGTTGGGTGGATGGTTGGTCAATTGGTTGGTTGATAGGTTGGCTGGCTGGATTCGTGGGTGAGCGGGTGGTACGGTTTGGTTTGTTGGCAGCCAGGCAGGGTTGGTTGGCTGGCTGTCTAGTCAGTTGGTTGGATGGTTGGTCAACTGGTTGGTTGATAGGTTAGCTGGCTTACTGGCTTGGTGGGTGAGCGGGTGGTAGGGTTTAATTTGTTGGCTGCCTGGCATGGTTGGTTGGCTGGCTGTCTAGTCAGTTGGTTGGATGGTTGGCCAATTGGTTTGTTGATAGGTTGGCTGGCTGGCTGGCTGGCTTGGTGGGTGAGCGGTTGGTAGGGTTTGGTTTGTTGGATGCCTGGCATGGTTGGTTGGATGGCTGTCTAGTCAGTTGGTTATAAGGTTGGTCAATCGGTTGGTTGATAGGTTGGCTGTCTCCCTGGCTTGGTGTGTGATCGGGTGGTAGGGTTTGGTTTGTTGGCTGCCTGGCAGGAATGGTTGGCTGGCTGTGTAGTCAGTTGGTTGGGTGGTTGGTCAATTGGTTGGTTGATAGGTTGGCTGGCTGGCTGGCTGGCTGGCTTGGTGGGTGAGCGGCTGGTAGGGTTTGGTTTGTTGGCTGCCTGGCAGGGTTGGTTGGCTGGCTGTCCAGTCAGTTGGTTGGATGGTTGGTCAATTGGTTGGTTGATAGGTTGGCTGGCTTACTGGCTTGGTGGGTGAGCGGGTGGTAGGGTTTAATTTGTTGGCTGCCTGGCATGGTTGGTTGGCTGGCTGTCTAGTCAGTTGGTTGGATGGTTGGTCAACTGGTTGGTTGATAGGTTGGCTGGCTTACTGGCTTGGTGGGTGAGCGGGTGGTAGGGTTTAATTTGTTGGCTGCCTGGCATGGTTGGTTGGCTGGCTGTCTAGTCAGTTGGTTGGATGGTTGGTCAATTGGTTGGTTGATATTTTGACAGGCTGGCTGGCTGGCTTGGTGGGTGAGCGGGTGGTAAGGTTTGGTTTGTTGGCTGCCTGGCAGGGTTGGTTGGCTGGCTGTCTAGTCAGTTGGTTGGATGGATGGTCAATTGGTTGGTTGATAGGTTGGCTGGCTGGCTGGCTTGGTGGGTGAGCGGGTGGTAGGGCTTGGTTTGTTGGCTGCCTGGCAGGGTTGGGTGGCTGGCTGTCTACTCAGTTGGGTGGATGGTTGGTCAATTGGTTGGTTGATAGGTTGGCTGGCTGGATTCGTGGGTGAGCGGGTGGTACGGTTTGGTTTGTTGGCAGCCAGGCAGGGTTGGTTGGCTGGCTGTCTAGTCAGTTGGTTGGATGGTTGGTTGATAGGTTAGCTGGCTTACTGGCTTGGTGGGTGAGCGGGTGGTAGGGTTTAATTTGTTGGCTGCCTGGCATGGTTGGTTGGCTGGCTGTCTAGTCAGTTGGTTGGATGGTTGGCCAATTGGTTTGTTGATAGGTTGGCTGGCTGGCTGGCTGGCTTGGTGGGTGATCGGTTGGTAGGGTTTGGTTTGTTGGCTGCCTGGCATGGTTGGTTGGATGGCTGTCTAGTCAGTTGGTTATATGGTTGGTCAATCGGTTGGTTGATAGGTTGGCTGTCTCCCTGGCTTGGTGTGTGATCGGGTGGTAGGGTTTGGTTTGTTGGCTGCCTGGCAGGAATGGTTGGCTGGCTGTGTAGTCAGTTGGTTGGGTGGTTGGTCAATTGGTTGGTTGATAGGTTGGCTTGCTGGCTGGCTGGCTGGCTTGGTGGGTGAGCGGCTGGTAGGGTTTGGTTTGTTGGCTGCCTGGCAGGGTTGGTTGGCTGGCTGTCCAGTCAGTTGGTTGGATGGTTGGTCAATTGGTTGGTTGATAGGTTTTCTGTCTGGCTGGCTTGGTGGGTGAGCAGTTGGTAGGGTTTGGTTTGTTGGCTGCCCTGCAGGGTTGGTTGGCTGGCTGTCTAGTCAGTTGGTTGGATGGTTGGTCAATTGGTTGGTTGATAGGTTGGCTGACTGGCTGGCTTGGTGGGTGAGCGGGTGGTAGGGCTTGGTTTGTTGGCTGCCTGGAAGGGTTGGTTGGCTGGCTGTCTACTCAGTTGGTTGGATGGTTGGTCAACTGGTTGGTTGATAGGTTGGCTGGCTTACTGGCTTGGTGGGTGAGCGGGTGGTAGGGTTTAATTTGTTGGCTGCCTGGCATGGTTGGTTGGCTGGCTGTCTAGTCAGTTGGTTAGATGGTTCTTCAATTGGTTGGTTGATATTTTGACTGGCTGGCTGGCTGGCTTGGTGGGTGAGCGGGTGGAAGGGTTTGGTTTGTTGGCAGCCTGGCAAGGTTGGTCGGCTGGCTGTCTAGTCAGTTAGTTGAATGGTTGGTCAATTGGTTGGCTGATAGGTGGGCTGGCTGGCTGGCTGGCTTGGTGGGTGAGCGGGTGGTAGGCTTTGGTTTGTTGGCAGCCTAGCAGGGTTGGTTGGCTGGCTGTCTAGTCAGTTGGTTGGATGGTTGGTCAATTGGTTGGTTGATAGGTTGGCTGGCTGGCTGGCTGGCTTGGTGGGTGAGCGGGTGGTAGGGTTTTGTTTCTTGGCTGACTGGCAGGGATGGTTGGCTGGCTGTCTACTCAGTTGGTTGGATGGTTGGTCAGTTGGTTGGTTGATAGGTTGGCTGGCTGGCTTGGTGGGTAAGCGGGTGGTTGGGATTGGTTTGTTGGCTGCCTGGCAGGGTTGGTTGGCTGTCTGTCTAGTCAGTTGGTTGGATGGTTTTTCAAATGTTTGGTTGATAGGTTGACTAACTGGCTGGCTGGCTTGGTGGGTGAGCGGGTGTCAAGGTTTGGTTTGTTGGCTGCCTGGCAGGGTTGGTTGGCTGGCTGTCTAGTCAGTTGGTTGGATGGTTGGTCAATTGGTTGGTTGATAGGGTGGCTGGCTGGCTGGCTGGCTTGGTGGGTGAGCGGGTGGTAAGGTTTGGTTTGTTGGCTGCCTGGCAGGGTTGGTTGGCTGGCTGTCTAGTCAGTTGGTTGGATGGATGGTCAATTGGTTGGTTGATAGGTTGGCTGGCTGGCTGGCTTGGTGGGTGAGCGGGTGGTAGGGCTTGGTTTGTTGGCTGCCTGGCAGGGTTGGGTGGCTGGCTGTCTACTCAGTTGGGTGGATGGTTGGTCAATTGGTTGGTTGATAGGTTGGCTGGCTGGATTCGTGGGTGAGCGGGTGGTACGGTTTGGTTTGTTGGCAGCCTGTCAGGGTTGGTTGGCTGGCTGTCTAGTCAGTTGGTTGGATGGTTGGTCAACTGGTTGGTTGATAGGTTGGCTGGCTTACTGGCTTGGTGTGTGAGCGGGTGGTAGGGTTTAATTTGTTGGCTGCCTGGCATGGTTGGTTGGCTGGCTGTCTAGTCAGTTGGTTGGATGGTTGGTCAATTGGTTGGTTGATATTTTGACAGGCTGGCTGGCTGGCTTGGTGGGTGAGCGGGTGGTAGGGTTTGGTTTGTTGGCTGCCTGGCGGGTTTTTTTGGCTGGCTGTCTAGTCAGTTGGTTGGATTGTTGGTCAATTGGTTGGTTAATAGGTTGGCTGGCTGGCTTGGTGGGTGAGCGGGTGGTAGGGTTTGGTTTGTTGGCTGCCTGGCAGGGTTGGTTGGCTGGCTGTCTAGTCAGTTGGTTGGATGGTTAGTCAATTGGTTGGTGGATAGGTTGGCTGGCTGGCTGGCTGGCTTGCTGGGTGAGCGGGTGGTAGCGTTTGGTTTGTTGGCTGCCTGGAAGGGTTAGTTGGCTGGCTGTCTAGTCAGTTGTTTGGATGGTTGGTCAATTGGTTGGCTGGCTGGTTTGGCGGGTGAGCTGGTGGTAGGGTTTGGTTTGTTGGCTGGCTGTCTAGTCAGTTGGTTGGATGGTTGGTCAATTGGTTGGTTGATAGGTTGGCTGGCTGGCTGGCTGGCTGGCTGGCTTGGTGGGTCAGCGGGTGGTAGCGTTTGTTTTGTTGGCTGCCTGGAAGGGTTGGTTAACTGGCTGTCTAGTCAGTTGTTTGGATGGTTGGTCAATTGGTTGGCTGATAGGTAGGCTGGCTGGTTTGGCGGGTGAGCTGGTGGTAGGGTTTGGTTTGTTGGCTGGCTGTCTAGTCAGTTGGTTGGATGGTTGGTCAATTGGTTGGTTGATAGGTTGGCTGGCTGGCTTGGTGGGTGAGCGGGTGGTAAGGTTTGGTTTGTTGGCTGCCTGCCAGGGTTGGATGGTTGGTCAATTGGTTGGTTGATAGGTTGGCTGGCTGGCTTGGTGGGTGAGCGGGTGGTAAGGTTTGGTTTGTTGGCTGCCTGGCAGGGTTGGTTGGCTGGCTGTCTAGTCAGTTGGTTGAATGGTTGGTCAATTGGTTGGTTGATAGGGTGGCTGGCTGGCTGGCTGGCTTGGTGGGCGAGCGGGTGGTAATGTTTGGTTTGTTGGCTGCCTGGCAGGGTTGGTTGGCTGGCTGTCTAGTCAGTTGGTTGGATGGTTGGTCAATTGGTTTGTTGATAGGTTGGATGGCTGGTTTGGTGGGTGAGCGGGTGGTAAGGTTTGGTTTGTTGGCTGCCTGCCAGGGTTGGTTAGCTGGCTGTCTAGTCAGTTGGTTGAATGGTTGGTCAATTGGTTGGTTGATAGGGTGGCTGGCTGGCTGGCTGGCTTGTTGGGTGAGCTGGTGGTAGGGTTTGGTTTGTTGGCTGCCTGGCAGGGTTGGTTGGCTGGCTGTCTAGTCAGTTGGTTGGATGGTTGGTCAATTGGTTGGTTGATAGGGTGGCTGGCTGGCTGGCTGGCTTGGTGGGTGAGCGGGTGGTAAGGTTTGGTTTGTTGGCTGCCTGGCAGGGTTGGTTGGCTGGCTGTCTAGTCAGTTGGTTGGATGGATGGTCAATTGGTTGGTTGATAGGTTGGCTGGCTGGCTGGCTTGGTGGGTGAGCGGGTGGTAGGGCTTGGTTTGTTGGCTGCCTGGCAGGGTTGGGTGGCTGGCTGTCTACTCAGTTGGGTGGATGGTTGGTCAATTGGTTGGTTGATAGGTTGGCTGGCTGGATTCGTGTGTGAGCGGGTGGTACGGTTTGGTTTGTTGGCAGCCTGTCAGGGTTGGTTGGCTGGCTGTCTAGTCAGTTGGTTGGATGGTTGGTCAACTGGTTGGTTGATAGGTTGGCTGGCTTACTGGCTTGGTGTGTGAGCGGGTGGTAGGGTTTAATTTGTTGGCTGCCTGGCATGGTTGGTTGGCTGGCTGTCTAGTCGGTTGGATGGTTGGTCAATTGGTTGGTTGATATTTTGACAGGCTGGCTGGCTGGCTTGGTGGGTGAGCGGGTGGTAGGGTTTGGTTTGTTGGCTGCCTGGTGGGTTTTTTTGGCTGGCTGTCTAGTCAGTTGGTTGGATTGTTGGTCAATTGGTTGGTTAATAGGTTGGCTGGCTGGCTTGGTGGGTGAGCGGGTGGTAGGGTTTGGTTTGTTGGCTGCCTGGAAGGGTTGGTTAACTGGCTGTCTAGTCAGTTGTTTGGATGGTTGGTCAATTGGTTGGTTGATAGCTTGGCTGGCTGGTTTGGCGGGTGAGCTGGTGGTAGGGTTTGGTTTGTTGGCTGCCTGGCAGGGTTGGTTGGCTGGCTGTCTAGTCAGTTGGTTGGATGGTTAGTCAATTGGTTGGTGGATAGGTTGGCTGGCTGGCTGGCTGGCTTGCTGGGTGAGCGGGTGGTAGCGTTTGGTTTGTTGGCTGCCTGGAAGGGTTAGTTGGCTGGCTGTCTAGTCAGTTGTTTGGATGGTTGGTCAATTGGTTGGCTGGCTGGTTTGGCGGGTGAGCTGGTGGTAGGGTTTGGTTTGTTGGCTGGCTGTCTAGTCAGTTGGTTGGATGGTTGGTCAATTGGTTGGTTGATAGGTTGGCTGGCTGGCTGGCTGGCTGGCTGGCTTGGTGGGTCAGCGGGTGGTAGCGTTTGTTTTGTTGGCTGCCTGGAAGGGTTGGTTAACTGGCTGTCTAGTCAGTTGTTTGGATGGTTGGTCAATTGGTTGGCTGATAGGTAGGCTGGCTGGTTTGGCGGGTGAGCTGGTGGTAGGGTTTGGTTTGTTGGCTGGCTGTCTAGTCAGTTGGTTGGATGGTTGGTCAATTGGTTGGTTGATAGGTTGGCTGGCTGGCTTGGTGGGTGAGCGGGTGGTAAGGTTTGGTTTGTTGGCTGCCTGCCAGGGTTGGATGGTTGGTCAATTGGTTGGTTGATAGGTTGGCTGGCTGGCTTGGTGGGTGAGCGGGTGGTAAGGTTTGGTTTGTTGGCTGCCTGGCAGGGTTGGTTGGCTAGCTGTCTAGTCAGTTGGTTGAATGGTTGGTCAATTGGTTGGTTGATAGGGTGGCTGGCTGGCTGGCTGGCTTGGTGGGCGAGCGGGTGGTAATGTTTGGTTTGTTGGCTGCCTGGCAGGGTTGGTTGGCTGGCTGTCTAGTCAGTTGGTTGGATGGTTGGTCAATTGGTTGGTTGATAGGTTGGATGGCTGGTTTGGTGGGTGAGCGGGTGGTAAGGTTTGGTTTGTTGGTTGCCTGCCAGGGTTGGTTAGCTGGCTGTCTAGTCAGTTGGTTGAATGGTTGGTCAATTGGTTGGTTGATAGGGTGGCTGGCTGGCTGGCTGGCTTGTTGGGTGAGCTGGTGGTAGGGTTTGGTTTGTTGGCTGCCTGGCAGGGTTGGTTGGCTGGCTGTCTAGTCAGTTGGTTGGATGTTTGGTCAATTGGTTGGTTGATAGGTGGGCTGGCTGGCTTGGTGGGTGAGCGGGTGGTAAGGTTTGGTTTGATCGCTGCCTGCCAGGGTTGGATGGTTGGTCAATTGGTTGGTTGATAGGTTGGCTGGCTGGCTTGGTGGGTGAGCGGGTGGTAAGGTTTGGTTTGTTGGCTGCCTGGCAGGGTTGGTTGGCTGGCTGTCTAGTCAGTTGGTTGAATGGTTGGTCAATTGGTTGGTTGATAGGTTGGCTGGCTGGCTGGCTTGGTGGGTGAGCGGGTGGTAGGGTTTGATTTGTTGGCTGCCTGGCAGGGTTGGTTGGCTGGCTGTCTAGTCAGTTGGTTGGATGGTTGGTCAATTGGTTGGTTGATAGGTTGGCTGGCTGGCTTGGTGGGTGAGCGGGTGGTAGGGCTTGGTTTGTTGGCTGCTTGGCAGGGTTGGTTGGCTGTCTGTCTAGTCAGTTGGTTGGATGGTTTTTCAAATGTTTGGTTGATAGGTTGACTAACTGGCTGGCTGGCTTGGTGGGTGAGCGGGTGTCAAGGTTTGGTTTGTTGGCTGCCTGGCAGGGTTGGTTGGCTGGCTGTCTAGTCAGTTGGTTGGATGGTTGGTCAATTGGTTGGTTGATAGGTTGGCTGTCTCCCTGGCTTGGTGTGTGATCGTGTGGTAGGGTTTGGTTTGTTGGCTGCCTGGCAGGAATGGTTGGCTGGCTGTGTAGTCAGTTGGTTGGGTGGTTGGTCAATTGGTTGGTTGATAGGTTGGCTGGCTGGCTGGCTGGCTGGCTTGGTGGGTGAGCGGGTGGTAAGGTTTGGTTTGTTGGCTGCCTGGCAGGGTTGGTTGGCTGGCTGTCCAGTCAGTTGGTTGGATGGTTGGTCAATTGGTTGGTTGATAGGTTGGCTGGCTTACTGGCTTGGTGGGTGAGCGGGTGGTAGGGTTTAATTTGTAGGCTGCCTGGCATGGTTGGTTGGCTGGCTGTCTAGTCAGTTGGTTGGATGGTTGGTCAACTGGTTGGTTGATAGGTTGGCTGGCTTACTGGCTTGGTGGGTGAGCGGGTGGTAGGGTTTAATTTGTTGGCTGCCTGGCATGGTTGGTTGGCTGGCTGTCTAGTCAGTTGGTTGGATGGTTGGTCAATTGGTTGGTTGATATTTTGACAGGCTGGCTGGCTGGCTTGGTGGGTGAGCGGGTGGTAAGGTTTGGTTTGTTGGCTGCCTGGCAGGGTTGGTTGGCTGGCTGTCTAGTCAGTTGGTTGGATGGATGGTCAATTGGTTGGTTGATAGGTTGGCTGGCTGGCTGGCTTGGTGGGTGAGCGGGTGGTAGGGCTTGGTTTGTTGGCTGCCTGGCAGGGTTGGGTGGCTGGCTGTCTACTCAGTTGGGTGGATGGTTGGTCAATTGGTTGGTTGATAGGTTGGCTGGCTGGATTCGTGGGTGAGCGGGTGGTACGGTTTGGTTTGTTGGCAGCCAGGCAGGGTTGGTTGGCTGGCTGTCTAGTCAGTTGGTTGGATGGTTGGTCAACTGGTTGGTTGATAGGTTAGCTGGCTTACTGGCTTGGTGGGTGAGCGGGTGGTAGGGTTTAATTTGTTGGCTGCCTGGCATGGTTGGTTGGCTGGCTGTCTAGTCAGTTGGTTGGATGGTTGGCCAATTGGTTTGTTGATAGGTTGGCTGGCTGGCTTGGTGGGTGAGCGGTTGGTAGGGTTTGGTTTGTTGGCTGCCTGGCATGGTTGGTTGGATGGCTGTCTAGTCAGTTGGTTATATGGTTGGTCAATCGGTTGGTTGATAGGTTGGCTGTCTCCCTGGCTTGGTGTGTGATCGGGTGGTAGGGTTTGGTTTGTTGGCTGCCTGGCAGGAATGGTTGGCTGGCTGTGTAGTCAGTTGGTTGGGTGGTTGGTCAATTGGTTGGTTGATAGGTTGGCTGGCTGGCTGGCTGGCTGGCTTGGTGGGTGAGCGGCTGGTAGGGTTTGGTTTGTTGGCTGCCTGGCAGGGTTGGTTGGCTGGCTGTCCAGTCAGTTGGTTGGATGGTTGGTCAATTGGTTGGTTGATAGGTTTTCTGTCTGGCTGGCTTGGTGGGTGAGCAGATGGTAGGGTTTGGTTTGTTGGCTGCCCTGCAGGGTTGGTTGGCTGGCTGTCTAGTCAGTTGGTTGGATGGTTGGTCAATTGGTTGGTTGATAGGTTGGCTGACTGGCTGGCTTGGTGGGTGAGCGGGTGGTAGGGCTTGGTTTGTTGGCTGCCTGGAAGGGTTGGTTGGCTGGCTGTCTACTCAGTTGGTTGGATGGTTGGTCAACTGGTTGGTTGATAGGTTGGCTGGCTTACTGGCTTGGTGGGTGAGCGGGTGGTAGGGTTTAATTTGTTGGCTGCCTGGCATGGTTGGTTGGCTGGCTGTCTAGTCAGTTGGTTGGATGGTTCTTCAATTGGTTGGTTGATATTTTGACTGGCTGGCTGGCTGGCTTGGTGGGTGAGCGGGTGGAAGGGTTTGGTTTGTTGGCAGCCTGGCAAGGTTGGTCGGCTGGCTGTCTAGTCAGTTAGTTGAATGGTTGGTCAATTGGTTGGCTGATAGGTGGGCTGGCTGGCTGGCTGGCTTGGTGGGTGAGCGGGTGGTAGGCTTTGGTTTGTTGGCAGCCTAGCAGGGTTGGTTGGCTGGCTGTCTAGTCAGTTGGTTGGACGGTTGGTCAATTGGTTGGTTGATAGGTTGGCTGGCTGGCTGGCTGGCTTGGTGGGTGAGCGGGTGGTAGGGTTTTGTTTCTTGGCTGACTGGCAGGTTTGGTTGGCTAGCTGTCTAGTCAGTTGGTTGGATGGATGGTCAATTGGTTGGTTGATAGGTTGGCTGGCTGGCTGGCTTGGTGGGTGAGCGGGTGGTAGGGCTTGGTTTGTTGGCTGCCTGGCAGGGTTGGGTGGCTGGCTGTCTACTCAGTTGGGTGGATGGTTGGTCAATTGGTTGGTTGATAGGTTGGCTGGCTGGATTCGTGGGTGAGCGGGTGGTACGGTTTGGTTTATTGGCAGCCTGGCAGGGTTGGTTGGCTGGCTGTCTAGTCAGTTGGTTGGATGGATGGTCAATTGGTTGGTTGATAGGTTGGCTGGCTGGCTGGCTGGCTTGGTGGGTGAGCGGGTGGTAGGGTTTTGTTTCTTGGCTGACTGGCAGGTTTGGTTGGCTGGCTGTCTAGTCAGTTGGTTGGATGGATGGTCAATTGGTTGGTTGATAGGTTGGCTGGCAGGCTGGCTTGGTGGGTAAGCGGGTGGTTGGGATTGGTTTGTTGGCTGCCTGGCAGGGTTGGTTGGCTGTCTGTCTAGTCAGTTGGTTGGATGGTTTTTCAAATGTTTGGTTGATAGGTTGACTAACTGGCTGGCTGGCTTGGTGGGTGAGCGGGTGTCAAGGTTTGGTTTGTTGGCTGCCTGGCAGGGTTGGTTGGCTGGCTGTCTAGTCAGTTGGTTGGATGGTTGGTCAATTGGTTGGTTGATAGGGTGGCTGGCTGGCTGGCTGGCTTGGTGGGTGAGCGGGTGGTAAGGTTTGGTTTGTTGGCTGCCTGGCAGGTTTGGTTGGCTAGCTGTCTAGTCAGTTGGTTGGATGGATGGTCAATTGGTTGGTTGATAGGTTGGCTGGCTGGCTGGCTTGGTGGGTGAGCGGGTGGTAGGGCTTGGTTTGTTGGCTGCCTGGCAGGGTTGGGTGGCTGGCTGTCTACTCAGTTGGGTGGATGGTTGGTCAATTGGTTGGTTGATAGGTTGGCTGGCTGGATTCGTGGGTGAGCGGGTGGTACGGTTTGGTTTATTGGCAGCCTGGCAGGGTTGGTTGGCTGGCTGTCTAGTCAGTTGGTTGGATGGATGGTCAATTGGTTGGTTGATAGGTTGGCTGGCTTACTGGCTTGGTGGGTGAGCGGGTGGTAGGGTTTAATTTGTTGGCTGCCTGGCATGGTTGGTTGGCTGGCTGTCTAGTCAGTTGGTTGGATGGTTGGTCAATTGGTTGGTTGATATTTTGACAGGCTGGCTGGCTGGCTTGGTGGGTGAGCGGGTGGTAGGGTTTGGTTTGTTGGGTGCCTGGCGGGTTTTTTGGCTGGCTGTCTAGTCAGTTGGTTGGATTGTTGGTCAATTGGTTGGTTAATAGGTTGGCTGGCTGGCTTGGTGGGTGAGCGGGTGGTAGGGTTTGGTTTGTTGGCTGCCTGGCAGGGTTGGATGGCTGGCTGTCTAGTCGGTTGGGTTGTTGGCCAATTGGTTTGTTGATAGGTTGGCTGGCTGGCTGGCTTGGTGGGTCAGCGGGTGGTAGCGTTTGTTTTGTTGGCTGCCTGGAAGGGTTGGTTAACTGGCTGTCTAATCAGTTGTTTGGATGGTTGGTCAATTGGTTGGTTGATAGCTTGGCTGGCTGGTTTGGCGGGTGAGCTGGTGGTAGGGTTTGGTTTGTTGGCTGCCTGGCAGGGTTGGTTGGCTGGCTGTCTAGTCAGTTGGTTGGATGGTTAGTCAATTGGTTGGTGGATAGTTTGGCTGGCTGGCTGGCTGGCTGGCTTGCTGGGTGAGCGGGTGGTAGCGTTTGGTTTGTTGGCTGCCTGGAAGGGTTAGTTGGCTGGCTGTCTAGTCAGTTGTTTGGATGGTTGGTCAATTGGTTGGCTGATAGGTTGGCTGGCTGGTTTGGCGGGTGAGCTGGTGGTAGGGTTTGGTTTGTTGGCTGGCTGTCAGGGTTGGTTGGCTGGCTGTCCAGTCAGTTGGTTGGATGGTTGGTCAATTGGTTGGTTGATAGGTTGGCTGGCTTACTGGCTTGGTGGGTGAGCGGGTGGTAGGGTTTAATTTGTTGGCTGCCTGGCATGGTTGGTTGGCTGGCTGTCTAGTCAGTTGGTTGGATGGTTGGTCAACTGGTTGGTTGATAGGTTGGCTGGCTTACTGGCTTGGTGGGTGAGCGGGTGGTAGGGTTTAATTTGTTGGCTGCCTGGCATGGTTGGTTGGCTGGCTGTCTAGTCAGTTGGTTGGATGGTTGGTCAATTGGTTGGTTGATATTTTGACAGGCTGGCTGGCTGGCTTGGTGGGTGAGCGGGTGGTAAGGTTTGGTTTGTTGGCTGCCTGGCAGGGTTGGGTGGCTGGCTGTCTACTCAGTTGGGTGGATGGTTGGTCAATTGGTTGGTTGATAGGTTGGCTGGCTGGATTCGTGGGTGAGCGGGTGGTACGGTTTGGTTTGTTGGCAGCCAGGCAGGGTTGGTTGGCTGGCTGTCTAGTCAGTTGGTTGGATGGTTGGTTGATAGGTTAGCTGGCTTACTGGCTTGGTGGGTGAGCGGGTGGTAGGGTTTAATTTGTTGGCTGCCTGGCATGGTTGGTTGGCTGGCTGTCTAGTCAGTTGGTTGGATGGTTGGCCAATTGGTTTGTTGATAGGTTGGCTGGCTGGCTGGCTGGCTTGGTGGGTGAGCGGTTGGTAGGGTTTGGTTTGTTGGCTGCCTGGCATGGTTGGTTGGATGGCTGTCTAGTCAGTTGGTTATATGGTTGGTCAATCGGTTGGTTGATAGGTTGGCTGTCTCCCTGGCTTGGTGTGTGAGCGGCTGGTAGGGTTTGGTTTGTTGGCTGCCTGGCAGGGTTGGTTGGCTGGCTGTCCAGTCAGTTGGTTGGATGGTTGGTCAATTGGTTGGTTGATAGGTTTTCTGTCTGGCTGGCTTGGTGGGTGAGCAGTTGGTAGGGTTTGGTTTGTTGGCTGCCCTGCAGGGTTGGTTGGCTGGCTGTCTAGTCAGTTGGTTGGATGGTTGGTCAATTGGTTGGTTGATAGGTTGGCTGACTGGCTGGCTTGGTGGGTGAGCGGGTGGTAGGGCTTGGTTTGTTGGCTGCCTGGAAGGGTTGGTTGGCTGGCTGTCTACTCAGTTGGTTGGATGGTTGGTCAACTGGTTGGTTGATAGGTTGGCTGGCTTACTGGCTTGGTGGGTGAGCGGGTGGTAGGGTTTAATTTGTTGGCTGCCTGGCATGGTTGGTTGGCTGGCTGTCTAGTCAGTTGGTTAGATGGTTCTTCAATTGGTTGGTTGATATTTTGACTGGCTGGCTGGCTGGCTTGGTGGGTGAGCGGGTGGAAGGGTTTGGTTTGTTGGCAGCCTGGCAAGGTTGGTCGGCTGGCTGTCTAGTCAGTTAGTTGAATGGTTGGTCAATTGGTTGGCTGATAGGTGGGCTGGCTGGCTGGCTGGCTTGGTGGGTGAGCGGGTGGTAGGCTTTGGTTTGTTGGCAGCCTAGCAGGGTTGGTTGGCTGGCTGTCTAGTCAGTTGGTTGGATGGTTGGTCAATTGGTTGGTTGATAGGTTGGCTGGCTGGCTGGCTGGCTTGGTGGGTGAGCGGGTGGTAGGGTTTTGTTTCTTGGCTGACTGGCAGGGATGGTTGGCTGGCTGTCTACTCAGTTGGTTGGATGGTTGGTCAGTTGGTTGGTTGATAGGTTGGCTGGCTGGCTTGGTGGGTAAGCGGGTGGTTGGGATTGGTTTGTTGGCTGCCTGGCAGGGTTGGTTGGCTGTCTGTCTAGTCAGTTGGTTGGATGGTTTTTCAAATGTTTGGTTGATAGGTTGACTAACTGGCTGGCTGGCTTGGTGGGTGAGCGGGTGTCAAGGTTTGGTTTGTTGGCTGCCTGGCAGGGTTGGTTGGCTGGCTGTCTAGTCAGTTGGTTGGATGGTTGGTCAATTGGTTGGTTGATAGGGTGGCTGGCTGGCTGGCTGGCTTGGTGGGTGAGCGGGTGGTAGGGTTTTGTTTCTTGGCTGACTGGCAGGGTTGGTTGGCTGGCTGTCTACTCAGTTGGTTGGATGGTTGGTCAGTTGGTTGGTTGATAGGTTGGCTGGCTGGCAGGCTGGCTTGGTGGGTAAGCGGGTGGTTGGGATTGGTTTGTTGGCTGCCTGGCAGGGTTGGTTGGCTGTCTGTCTAGTCAGTTGGTTGGATGGTTTTTCAAATGTTTGGTTGATAGGTTGACTAACTGGCTGGCTGGCTTGGTGGGTGAGCGGGTGTCAAGGTTTGGTTTGTTGGCTGCCTGGCAGGGTTGGTTGGCTGGCTGTCTAGTCAGTTGGTTGGATGGTTGGTCAATTGGTTGGTTGATAGGGTGGCTGGCTGGCTGGCTGGCTTGGTGGGTGAGCGGGTGGTAAGGTTTGGTTTGTTGGCTGCCTGGCAGGTTTGGTTGGCTAGCTGTCTAGTCAGTTGGTTGGATGGATGGTCAATTGGTTGGTTGATAGGTTGGCTGGCTGGCTGGCTTGGTGGGTGAGCGGGTGGTAGGGCTTGGTTTGTTGGCTGCCTGGCAGGGTTGGGTGGCTGGCTGTCTACTCAGTTGGGTGGATGGTTGGTCAATTGGTTGGTTGATAGGTTGGCTGGCTGGATTCGTGGGTGAGCGGGTGGTACGGTTTGGTTTATTGGCAGCCTGGCAGGGTTGGTTGGCTGGCTGTCTAGTCAGTTGGTTGGATGGATGGTCAATTGGTTGGTTGATAGGTTGGCTGGCTTACTGGCTTGGTGGGTGAGCGGGTGGTAGGGTTTAATTTGTTGGCTGCCTGGCATGGTTGGTTGGCTGGCTGTCTAGTCAGTTGGTTGGATGGTTGGTCAATTGGTTGGTTGATATTTTGACAGGCTGGCTGGCTGGCTTGGTGGGTGAGCGGGTGGTAGGGTTTGGTTTGTTGGGTGCCTGGCGGGTTTTTTGGCTGGCTGTCTAGTCAGTTGGTTGGATTGTTGGTCAATTGGTTGGTTAATAGGTTGGCTGGCTGGCTTGGTGGGTGAGCGGGTGGTAGGGTTTGGTTTGTTGGCTGCCTGGCAGGGTTGGATGGCTGGCTGTCTAGTCGGTTGGGTTGTTGGCCAATTGGTTTGTTGATAGGTTGGCTGGCTGGCTGGCTTGGTGGGTCAGCGGGTGGTAGCGTTTGTTTTGTTGGCTGCCTGGAAGGGTTGGTTAACTGGCTGTCTAATCAGTTGTTTGGATGGTTGGTCAATTGGTTGGTTGATAGCTTGGCTGGCTGGTTTGGCGGGTGAGCTGGTGGTAGGGTTTGGTTTGTTGGCTGCCTGGCAGGGTTGGTTGGCTGGCTGTCTAGTCAGTTGGTTGGATGGTTAGTCAATTGGTTGGTGGATAGTTTGGCTGGCTGGCTGGCTGGCTGGCTTGCTGGGTGAGCGGGTGGTAGCGTTTGGTTTGTTGGCTGCCTGGAAGGGTTAGTTGGCTGGCTGTCTAGTCAGTTGTTTGGATGGTTGGTCAATTGGTTGGCTGATAGGTTGGCTGGCTGGTTTGGCGGGTGAGCTGGTGGTAGGGTTTGGTTTGTTGGCTGGCTGTCAGGGTTGGTTGGCTGGCTGTCCAGTCAGTTGGTTGGATGGTTGGTCAATTGGTTGGTTGATAGGTTGGCTGGCTTACTGGCTTGGTGGGTGAGCGGGTGGTAGGGTTTAATTTGTTGGCTGCCTGGCATGGTTGGTTGGCTGGCTGTCTAGTCAGTTGGTTGGATGGTTGGTCAACTGGTTGGTTGATAGGTTGGCTGGCTTACTGGCTTGGTGGGTGAGCGGGTGGTAGGGTTTAATTTGTTGGCTGCCTGGCATGGTTGGTTGGCTGGCTGTCTAGTCAGTTGGTTGGATGGTTGGTCAATTGGTTGGTTGATATTTTGACAGGCTGGCTGGCTGGCTTGGTGGGTGAGCGGGTGGTAAGGTTTGGTTTGTTGGCTGCCTGGCAGGGTTGGGTGGCTGGCTGTCTACTCAGTTGGGTGGATGGTTGGTCAATTGGTTGGTTGATAGGTTGGCTGGCTGGATTCGTGGGTGAGCGGGTGGTACGGTTTGGTTTGTTGGCAGCCAGGCAGGGTTGGTTGGCTGGCTGTCTAGTCAGTTGGTTGGATGGTTGGTTGATAGGTTAGCTGGCTTACTGGCTTGGTGGGTGAGCGGGTGGTAGGGTTTAATTTGTTGGCTGCCTGGCATGGTTGGTTGGCTGGCTGTCTAGTCAGTTGGTTGGATGGTTGGCCAATTGGTTTGTTGATAGGTTGGCTGGCTGGCTGGCTGGCTTGGTGGGTGAGCGGTTGGTAGGGTTTGGTTTGTTGGCTGCCTGGCATGGTTGGTTGGATGGCTGTCTAGTCAGTTGGTTATATGGTTGGTCAATCGGTTGGTTGATAGGTTGGCTGTCTCCCTGGCTTGGTGTGTGATCGGGTGGTAGGGTTTGGTTTGTTGGCTGCCTGGCAGGAATGGTTGGCTGGCTGTGTAGTCAGTTGGTTGGGTGGTTGGTCAATTGGTTGGTTGATAGGTTGGCTTGCTGGCTGGCTGGCTGGCTTGGTGGGTGAGCGGCTGGTAGGGTTTGGTTTGTTGGCTGCCTGGCAGGGTTGGTTGGCTGGCTGTCCAGTCAGTTGGTTGGATGGTTGGTCAATTGGTTGGTTGATAGGTTTTCTGTCTGGCTGGCTTGGTGGGTGAGCAGTTGGTAGGGTTTGGTTTGTTGGCTGCCCTGCAGGGTTGGTTGGCTGGCTGTCTAGTCAGTTGGTTGGATGGTTGGTCAATTGGTTGGTTGATAGGTTGGCTGACTGGCTGGCTTGGTGGGTGAGCGGGTGGTAGGGCTTGGTTTGTTGGCTGCCTGGAAGGGTTGGTTGGCTGGCTGTCTACTCAGTTGGTTGGATGGTTGGTCAACTGGTTGGTTGATAGGTTGGCTGGCTTACTGGCTTGGTGGGTGAGCGGGTGGTAGGGTTTAATTTGTTGGCTGCCTGGCATGGTTGGTTGGCTGGCTGTCTAGTCAGTTGGTTAGATGGTTCTTCAATTGGTTGGTTGATATTTTGACTGGCTGGCTGGCTGGCTTGGTGGGTGAGCGGGTGGAAGGGTTTGGTTTGTTGGCAGCCTGGCAAGGTTGGTCGGCTGGCTGTCTAGTCAGTTAGTTGAATGGTTGGTCAATTGGTTGGCTGATAGGTGGGCTGGCTGGCTGGCTGGCTTGGTGGGTGAGCGGGTGGTAGGCTTTGGTTTGTTGGCAGCCTAGCAGGGTTGGTTGGCTGGCTGTCTAGTCAGTTGGTTGGATGGTTGGTCAATTGGTTGGTTGATAGGTTGGCTGGCTGGCTGGCTGGCTTGGTGGGTGAGCGGGTGGTAGGGTTTTGTTTCTTGGCTGACTGGCAGGGATGGTTGGCTGGCTGTCTACTCAGTTGGTTGGATGGTTGGTCAGTTGGTTGGTTGATAGGTTGGCTGGCTGGCTTGGTGGGTAAGCGGGTGGTTGGGATTGGTTTGTTGGCTGCCTGGCAGGGTTGGTTGGCTGTCTGTCTAGTCAGTTGGTTGGATGGTTTTTCAAATGTTTGGTTGATAGGTTGACTAACTGGCTGGCTGGCTTGGTGGGTGAGCGGGTGTCAAGGTTTGGTTTGTTGGCTGCCTGGCAGGGTTGGTTGGCTGGCTGTCTAGTCAGTTGGTTGGATGGTTGGTCAATTGGTTGGTTGATAGGGTGGCTGGCTGGCTGGCTGGCTTGGTGGGTGAGCGGGTGGTAAGGTTTGGTTTGTTGGCTGCCTGGCAGGGTTGGTTGGCTGGCTGTCTAGTCAGTTGGTTGGATGGATGGTCAATTGGTTGGTTGATAGGTTGGCTGGCTGGCTGGCTTGGTGGGTGAGCGGGTGGTAGGGCTTGGTTTGTTGGCTGCCTGGCAGGGTTGGGTGGCTGGCAGTCTACTCAGTTGGGTGGATGGTTGGTCAATTGGTTGGTTGATAGGTTGGCTGGCTGGATTCGTGGGTGAGCGGGTGGTACGGTTTGGTTTGTTGGCAGCCTGTCAGGGTTGGTTGGCTGGCTGTCTAGTCAGTTGGTTGGATGGTTGGTCAACTGGTTGGTTGATAGGTTGGCTGGCTTACTGGCTTGGTGTGTGAGCGGGTGGTAGGGTTTAATTTGTTGGCTGCCTGGCATGGTTGGTTGGCTGGCTGTCTAGTCAGTTGGTTGGATGGTTGGTCAATTGGTTGGTTGATATTTTGACAGGCTGGCTGGCTGGCTTGGTGGGTGAGCGGGTGGTAGGGTTTGGTTTGTTGGCTGCCTGGCGGGTTTTTTTGGCTGGCTGTCTAGTCAGTTGGTTGGATTGTTGGTCAATTGGTTGGTTAATAGGTTGGCTGGCTGGCTTGGTGGGTGAGCGGGTGGTAGGGTTTGGTTTGTTGGCTGCCTGGCAGGGTTGGTTGGCTGGCTGTCTAGTCAGTTGGTTGGATGGTTAGTCAATTGGTTGGTGGATAGGTTGGCTGGCTGGCTGGCTGGCTTGCTGGGTGAGCGGGTGGTAGCGTTTGGTTTGTTGGCTGCCTGGAAGGGTTAGTTGGCTGGCTGTCTAGTCAGTTGTTTGGATGGTTGGTCAATTGGTTGGCTGGCTGGTTTGGCGGGTGAGCTGGTGGTAGGGTTTGGTTTGTTGGCTGGCTGTCTAGTCAGTTGGTTGGATGGTTGGTCAATTGGTTGGTTGATAGGTTGGCTGGCTGGCTGGCTGGCTGGCTGGCTTGGTGGGTCAGCGGGTGGTAGCGTTTGTTTTGTTGGCTGCCTGGAAGGGTTGGTTAACTGGCTGTCTAGTCAGTTGTTTGGATGGTTGGTCAATTGGTTGGCTGATAGGTAGGCTGGCTGGTTTGGCGGGTGAGCTGGTGGTAGGGTTTGGTTTGTTGGCTGGCTGTCTAGTCAGTTGGTTGGATGGTTGGTCAATTGGTTGGTTGATAGGGTGGCTGGCTGGCTAGCTGGCTTGGTGGGTGAGCGGGTGGTAAGGTTTGGTTTGTTGGCTGCCTGGCAGGGTTGGTTGGCTGGCTGTCTAGTCAGTTGGTTGAATGGTTGGTCAATTGGTTGGTTGATAGGGTGGCTGGCTGGCTGGCTGGCTTGGTGGGCGAGCGGGTGGTAATGTTTGGTTTGTTGGCTGCCTGGCAGGGTTGGTTGGCTGGCTGTCTAGTCAGTTGGTTGGATGGTTGGTCAATTGGTTGGTTGATAGGTTGGATGGCTGGTTTGGTGGGTGAGCGGGTGGTAAGGTTTGGTTTGTTGGCTGCCTGCCAGGGTTGGTTAGCTGGCTGTCTAGTCAGTTGGTTGAATGGTTGGTCAATTGGTTGGTTGATAGGGTGGCTGGCTGGCTGGCTGGCTTGTTGGGTGAGCTGGTGGTAGGGTTTGGTTTGTTGGCTGCCTGGCAGGGTTGGTTGGCTGGCTGTCTAGTCAGTTGGTTGGATGGTTGGTCAATTGGTTGGTTGATAGGGTGGCTGGCTGGCTGGCTGGCTTGGTGGGTGAGCGGGTGGTAAGGTTTGGTTTGTTGGCTGCCTGGCAGGGTTGGTTGGCTGGCTGTCTAGTCAGTTGGTTGGATGGATGGTCAATTGGTTGGTTGATAGGTTGGCTGGCTGGCTGGCTTGGTGGGTGAGCGGGTGGTAGGGCTTGGTTTGTTGGCTGCCTGGCAGGGTTGGGTGGCTGGCTGTCTACTCAGTTGGGTGGATGGTTGGTCAATTGGTTGGTTGATAGGTTGGCTGGCTGGATTCGTGGGTGAGCGGGTGGTACGGTTTGGTTTGTTGGCAGCCTGTCAGGGTTGGTTGGCTGGCTGTCTAGTCAGTTGGTTGGATGGTTGGTCAACTGGTTGGTTGATAGGTTGGCTGGCTTACTGGCTTGGTGTGTGAGCGGGTGGTAGGGTTTAATTTGTTGGCTGCCTGGCATGGTTGGTTGGCTGGCTGTCTAGTCGGTTGGATGGTTGGTCAATTGGTTGGTTGATATTTTGACAGGCTGGCTGGCTGGCTTGGTGGGTGAGCGGGTGGTAGGGTTTGGTTTGTTGGCTGCCTGGTGGGTTTTTTTGGCTGGCTGTCTAGTCAGTTGGTTGGATTGTTGGTCAATTGGTTGGTTAATAGGTTGGCTGGCTGGCTTGGTGGGTGAGCGGGTGGTAGGGTTTGGTTTGTTGGCTGCCTGGAAGGGTTGGTTAACTGGCTGTCTAGTCAGTTGTTTGGATGGTTGGTCATTTGGTTGGTTGATAGCTTGGCTGGCTGGTTTGGCGGGTGAGCTGGTGGTAGGGTTTGGTTTGTTGGCTGCCTGGCAGGGTTGGTTGGCTGGCTGTCTAGTCAGTTGGTTGGATGGTTAGTCAATTGGTTGGTGGATAGGTTGGCTGGCTGGCTGGCTGGCTTGCTGGGTGAGCGGGTGGTAGCGTTTGGTTTGTTGGCTGCCTGGAAGGGTTAGTTGGCTGGCTGTCTAGTCAGTTGTTTGGATGGTTGGTCAATTGGTTGGCTGGCTGGTTTGGCGGGTGAGCTGGTGGTAGGGTTTGGTTTGTTGGCTGGCTGTCTAGTCAGTTGGTTGGATGGTTGGTCAATTGGTTGGTTGATAGGTTGGCTGGCTGGCTGGCTGGCTGGCTGGCTTGGTGGGTCAGCGGGTGGTAGCGTTTGTTTTGTTGGCTGCCTGGAAGGGTTGGTTAACTGGCTGTCTAGTCAGTTGTTTGGATGGTTGGTCAATTGGTTGGCTGATAGGTAGGCTGGCTGGTTTGGCGGGTGAGCTGGTGGTAGGGTTTGGTTTGTTGGCTGGCTGTCTAGTCAGTTGGTTGGATGGTTGGTCAATTGGTTGGTTGATAGGTTGGCTGGCTGGCTTGGTGGGTGAGCGGGTGGTAAGGTTTGGTTTGTTGGCTGCCTGCCAGGGTTGGATGGTTGGTCAATTGGTTGGTTGATAGGTTGGCTGGCTGGCTTGGTGGGTGAGCGGGTGGTAAGGTTTGGTTTGTTGGCTGCCTGGCAGGGTTGGTTGGCTAGCTGTCTAGTCAGTTGGTTGAATGGTTGGTCAATTGGTTGGTTGATAGGGTGGCTGGCTGGCTGGCTGGCTTGGTGGGCGAGCGGGTGGTAATGTTTGGTTTGTTGGCTGCCTGGCAGGGTTGGTTGGCTGGCTGTCTAGTCAGTTGGTTGGATGGTTGGTCAATTGGTTGGTTGATAGGTTGGATGGCTGGTTTGGTGGGTGAGCGGGTGGTAAGGTTTGGTTTGTTGGCTGCCTGCCAGGGTTGGTTAGCTGGCTGTCTAGTCAGTTGGTTGAATGGTTGGTCAATTGGTTGGTTGATAGGGTGGCTGGCTGGCTGGCTGGCTTGTTGGGTGAGCTGGTGGTAGGGTTTGGTTTGTTGGCTGCCTGGCAGGGTTGGTTGGCTGGCTGTCTAGTCAGTTGGTTGGATGTTTGGTCAATTGGTTGGTTGATAGGTGGGCTGGCTGGCTTGGTGGGTGAGCGGGTGGTAAGGTTTGGTTTGATCGCTGCCTGCCAGGGTTGGATGGTTGGTCAATTGGTTGGTTGATAGGTTGGCTGGCTGGCTTGGTGGGTGAGCGGGTGGTAAGGTTTGGTTTGTTGGCTGCCTGGCAGGGTTGGTTGGCTGGCTGTCTAGTCAGTTGGTTGAATGGTTGGTCAATTGGTTGGTTGATAGGTTGGCTGGCTGGCTGGCTTGGTGGGTGAGCGGGTGGTAGGGTTTGATTTGTTGGCTGCCTGGCAGGGTTGGTTGGCTGGCTGTCTAGTCAGTTGGTTGGATGGTTGGTCAATTGGTTGGTTGATAGGTTGGCTGGCTGGCTTGGTGGGTGAGCGGGTGGTAGGGCTTGGTTTGTTGGCTGCTTGGCAGGGTTGGTTGGCTGTCTGTCTAGTCAGTTGGTTGGATGGTTTTTCAAATGTTTGGTTGATAGGTTGACTAACTGGCTGGCTGGCTTGGTGGGTGAGCGGGTGTCAAGGTTTGGTTTGTTGGCTGCCTGGCAGGGTTGGTTGGCTGGCTGTCTAGTCAGTTGGTTGGGTGGTTGGTCAATTGGTTGGTTGATAGGTTGGCTGGCTGGCTGGCTGGCTGGCTTGGTGGGTGAGCGGGTGGTAAGGTTTGGTTTGTTGGCTGCCTGGCAGGGTTGGTTGGCTGGCTGTCCAGTCAGTTGGTTGGATGGTTGGTCAATTGGTTGGTTGATAGGTTGGCTGGCTTACTGGCTTGGTGGGTGAGCGGGTGGTAGGGTTTAATTTGTTGGCTGCCTGGCATGGTTGGTTGGCTGGCTGTCTAGTCAGTTGGTTGGATGGTTGGTCAACTGGTTGGTTGATAGGTTGGCTGGCTTACTGGCTTGGTGGGTGAGCGGGTGGTAGGGTTTAATTTGTTGGCTGCCTGGCATGGTTGGTTGGCTGGCTGTCTAGTCAGTTGGTTGGATGGTTGGTCAATTGGTTGGTTGATATTTTGACAGGCTGGCTGGCTGGCTTGGTGGGTGAGCGGGTGGTAAGGTTTGGTTTGTTGGCTGCCTGGCAGGGTTGGTTGGCTGGCTGTCTAGTCAGTTGGTTGGATGGATGGTCAATTGGTTGGTTGATAGGTTGGCTGGCTGGCTGGCTTGGTGGGTGAGCGGGTGGTAGGGCTTGGTTTGTTGGCTGCCTGGCAGGGTTGGGTGGCTGGCTGTCTACTCAGTTGGGTGGATGGTTGGTCAATTGGTTGGTTGATAGGTTGGCTGGCTGGATTCGTGGGTGAGCGGGTGGTACGGTTTGGTTTGTTGGCAGCCAGGCAGGGTTGGTTGGCTGGCTGTCTAGTCAGTTGGTTGGATGGTTGGTCAACTGGTTGGTTGATAGGTTAGCTGGCTTACTGGCTTGGTGGGTGAGCGGGTGGTAGGGTTTAATTTGTTGGCTGCCTGGCATGGTTGGTTGGCTGGCTGTCTAGTCAGTTGGTTGGATGGTTGGCCAATTGGTTTGTTGATAGGTTGGCTGGCTGGCTGGCTGGCTTGGTGGGTGAGCGGTTGGTAGGGTTTGGTTTGTTGGCTGCCTGGCATGGTTGGTTGGATGGCTGTCTAGTCAGTTGGTTATATGGTTGGTCAATCGGTTGGTTGATAGGTTGGCTGTCTCCCTGGCTTGGTGTGTGATCGGGTGGTAGGGTTTGGTTTGTTGGCTGCCTGGCAGGAATGGTTGGCTGGCTGTGTAGTCAGTTGGTTGGGTGGTTGGTCAATTGGTTGGTTGATAGGTTGGCTGGCTGGCTGGCTGGCTGGCTTGGTGGGTGAGCGGCTGGTAGGGTTTGGTTTGTTGGCTGCCTGGCAGGGTTGGTTGGCTGGCTGTCCAGTCAGTTGGTTGGATGGTTGGTCAATTGGTTGGTTGATAGGTTTTCTGTCTGGCTGGCTTGGTGGGTGAGCAGATGGTAGGGTTTGGTTTGTTGGCTGCCCTGCAGGGTTGGTTGGCTGGCTGTCTAGTCAGTTGGTTGGATGGTTGGTCAATTGGTTGGTTGATAGGTTGGCTGACTGGCTGGCTTGGTGGGTGAGCGGGTGGTAGGGCTTGGTTTGTTGGCTGCCTGGAAGGGTTGGTTGGCTGGCTGTCTACTCAGTTGGTTGGATGGTTGGTCAACTGGTTGGTTGATAGGTTGGCTGGCTTACTGGCTTGGTGGGTGAGCGGGTGGTAGGGTTTAATTTGTTGGCTGCCTGGCATGGTTGGTTGGCTGGCTGTCTAGTCAGTTGGTTGGATGGTTCTTCAATTGGTTGGTTGATATTTTGACTGGCTGGCTGGCTGGCTTGGTGGGTGAGCGGGTGGAAGGGTTTGGTTTGTTGGCAGCCTGGCAAGGTTGGTCGGCTGGCTGTCTAGTCAGTTAGTTGAATGGTTGGTCAATTGGTTGGCTGATAGGTGGGCTGGCTGGCTGGCTGGCTTGGTGGGTGAGCGGGTGGTAGGCTTTGGTTTGTTGGCAGCCTAGCAGGGTTGGTTGGCTGGCTGTCTAGTCAGTTGGTTGGACGGTTGGTCAATTGGTTGGTTGATAGGTTGGCTGGCTGGCTGGCTGGCTTGGTGGGTGAGCGGGTGGTAGGGTTTTGTTTCTTGGCTGACTGGCAGGGTTGGTTGGCTGGCTGTCTACTCAGTTGGTTGGATGGTTGGTCAGTTGGTTGGTTGATAGGTTGGCTGGCTGGCAGGCTGGCTTGGTGGGTAAGCGGGTGGTTGGGATTGGTTTGTTGGCTGCCTGGCAGGGTTGGTTGGCTGTCTGTCTAGTCAGTTGGTTGGATGGTTTTTCAAATGTTTGGTTGATAGGTTGACTTACTGGCTGGCTGGCTTGGTGGGTGAGCGGGTGTCAAGGTTTGGTTTGTTGGCTGCCTGGCAGGGTTGGTTGGCTGGCTGTCTAGTCAGTTGGTTGGATGGTTGGTCAATTGGTTGGTTGATAGGGTGGCTGGCTGGCTGGCTGGCTTGGTGGGTGAGCGGGTGGTAAGGTTTGGTTTGTTGGCTGCCTGGCAGGTTTGGTTGGCTAGCTGTCTAGTCAGTTGGTTGGATGGATGGTCAATTGGTTGGTTGATAGGTTGGCTGGCTGGCTGGCTTGGTGGGTGAGCGGGTGGTAGGGCTTGGTTTGTTGGCTGCCTGGCAGGGTTGGGTGGCTGGCTGTCTACTCAGTTGGGTGGATGGTTGGTCAATTGGTTGGTTGATAGGTTGGCTGGCTGGATTCGTGGGTGAGCGGGTGGTACGGTTTGGTTTATTGGCAGCCTGGCAGGGTTGGTTGGCTGGCTGTCTAGTCAGTTGGTTGGATGGATGGTCAATTGGTTGGTTGATAGGTTGGCTGGCTTACTGGCTTGGTGGGTGAGCGGGTGGTAGGGTTTAATTTGTTGGCTGCCTGGCATGGTTGGTTGGCTGGCTGTCTAGTCAGTTGGTTGGATGGTTGGTCAATTGGTTGGTTGATATTTTGACAGGCTGGCTGGCTGGCTTGGTGGGTGAGCGGGTGGTAGGGTTTGGTTTGTTGGGTGCCTGGCGGGTTTTTTGGCTGGCTGTCTAGTCAGTTGGTTGGATTGTTGGTCAATTGGTTGGTTAATAGGTTGGCTGGCTGGCTTGGTGGGTGAGCGGGTGGTAGGGTTTGGTTTGTTGGCTGCCTGGCAGGGTTGGATGGCTGGCTGTCTAGTCGGTTGGGTTGTTGGCCAATTGGTTTGTTGATAGGTTGGCTGGCTGGCTGGCTTGGTGGGTCAGCGGGTGGTAGCGTTTGTTTTGTTGGCTGCCTGGAAGGGTTGGTTAACTGGCTGTCTAATCAGTTGTTTGGATGGTTGGTCAATTGGTTGGTTGATAGCTTGGCTGGCTGGTTTGGCGGGTGAGCTGGTGGTAGGGTTTGGTTTGTTGGCTGCCTGGCAGGGTTGGTTGGCTGGCTGTCTAGTCAGTTGGTTGGATGGTTAGTCAATTGGTTGGTGGATAGTTTGGCTGGCTGGCTGGCTGGCTGGCTTGCTGGGTGAGCGGGTGGTAGCGTTTGGTTTGTTGGCTGCCTGGAAGGGTTAGTTGGCTGGCTGTCTAGTCAGTTGTTTGGATGGTTGGTCAATTGGTTGGCTGATAGGTTGGCTGGCTGGTTTGGCGGGTGAGCTGGTGGTAGGGTTTGGTTTGTTGGCTGGCTGTCTAGTCAGTTGGTTGGATGGTTGGTCAATTGGTTGGTTGATAGGTTGGCTGGCTGGCTGGCTGGCTGGCTGGCTTGGTGGGTCAGCGGGTGGTAGCGTTTGTTTTGTTGGCTGCCTGGAAGGGTTGGTTAACTGGCTGTCTAGTCAGTTGTTTGGATGGTTGGTCAATTGGTTGGCTGATAGGTTGGCTGGCTGGTTTGGCGGGTGAGCTTGTGGTAGGGTTTGGTTTGTTGGCTGGCTGTCTAGTCAGTTGGTTGGATGGTTGGTCAATTGGTTGGTTGATAGGTTGGTTGGCTGGCTTGGTGGGTGAGCGGGTGGTAAGGTTTGGTTTGTTGGCTGCCTGCCAGGGTTGGATGGTTGGTCAATTGGTTGGTTGATAGGTTGGCTGGCTGGCTTGGTGGGTGAGCGGGTGGTAAGGTTTGGTTTGTTGGCTGCCTGGCAGGGTTGGTTGGCTGGCTGTCTAGTCAGTTGGTTGAATGGTTGGACAATTGGTTGGTTGATAGGGTGGCTGGCTGGCTGGCTGGCTTGGTGGGCGAGCGGGTGGTAATGTTTGGTTTGTTGGCTGCCTGGCAGGGTTGGTTGGCTGGCTGTCTAGTCAGTTGGTTGGATGGTTGGTCAATTGGTTGGTTGATAGGTTGGATGGCTGGTTTGGTGGGTGAGCGGGTGGTAAGGTTTGGTTTGTTGGCTGCCTGCCAGGGTTGGTTAGCTGGCTGTCTAGTCAGTTGGTTGAATGGTTGGTCAATTGGTTGGTTGATAGGGTGGCTGGCTGGCTGGCTGGCTTGTTGGGTGAGCTGGTGGTAGGGTTTGGTTTGTTGGCTGCCTGGCAGGGTTGGTTGGCTGGCTGTCTAGTCAGTTGGTTGGATGGTTGGTCAATTGGTTGGTTGATAGGTGGGCTGGCTGGCTTGGTGGGTGAGCGGGTGGTAAGGTTTGGTTTGTTGGCTCCCTGGCAGGGTTGGGTGGCTGGCTGTCTACTCAGTTGGGTGGATGGTTGGTCAATTGGTTGGTTGATAGGTTGGCTGGCTGAATTCGTGGGTGAGCGGGTGGTACGGTTTGGTTTGTTGGCAGCCTGGCAGGGTTGGTTGGCTGGCTGTCTAGTCAGTTGGTTGGATGGTTGGTCAACTGGTTGGTTGATAGGTTGGCTGGCTTACTGGCTTGGTGGGTGAGCGGGTGGTAGGGTTTAATTTGTTGGCTGCCTGGCATGGTTGGTTGGCTGGCTGTCTCGTCAGTTGGTTGGATGGTTGGTCAATTGGTTGGTTGATATTTTGACAGGCTGGCTGGCTGGCTTGGTGGGTGAGCGGGTGGTAGGGTTTGGTTTGTTGGCTGCCTGGCGGGTTTTTTTGGCTGGCTGTCTAGTCAGTTGGTTGGATTGTTGGTCAATTGGTTGGTTAATAGGTTGGCTGGCTGGCTTGGTGGGTGAGCGGGTGGTAGGGTTTGGTTTGTTGGCTGCCTGGCAGGGTTGGATGGCTGGCTGTCTAGTCGGTTGGGTTGTTGGCCAATTGATTTGTTGATAGGTTGGCTGGCTGGCTGGCTGGCTGGCTGGCTTGGTGGGTCAGCGGGTGGTAGCGTTTGTTTTGTTGGCTGCCTGGAAGGGTTGGTTAACTGGCTGTCTAGTCAGTTGTTTGGATGGTTGGTCAATTGGTTGGTTGATAGCTTGGCTGGCTGGTTTGGCAGGTGAGCTGGTGGTAGGGTTTGGTTTGTTGGCTGCCTGGCAGGGTTGGTTGGCTGGCTGTCTAGTCAGTTGGTTGGATGGTTAGTCAATTGGTTGGTGGATAGGTTGGCTGGCTGGCTGGCTGGCTTGCTGGGTGAGCGGGTGGTAGCGTTTGGTTTGTTGGCTGCCTGGAAGGGTTAGTTGGCTGGCTGTCTAGTCAGTTGTTTGGATGGTTGGTCAATTGGTTGGCTGATAGGTTGGCTGGCTGGTTTGGCGGGTGAGCTGGTGGTAGGATTTGGTTTGTTGGCTGGCTGTCTAGTCAGTTGGTTGGATGGTTGGTCAATTGGTTGGTTGATAGGTTGGCTGGCTGGCTGGCTGGCTGGCTGGCTTGGTGGGTCAGCGGGTGGTAGCGTTTGTTTTGTTGGCTGCCTGGAAGGGTTGGTTAACTGGCTGTCTAGTCAGTTGTTTGTAAGGGTTGGTCAATTGGTTGGCTGATAGGTCGGCTGGCTGGTTTGGCGGGTGAGCTGGTGGTAGGGTTTGGTTTGTTGGCTGGCTGTCTAGTCAGTTGTTTGGATGGTTGGTCAATTGGTTGGTTGATAGCTTGGCTGGCTGGTTTGGCGGGTGAGCTGGTGGTAGGGTTTGGTTTGTTGGCTGCCTGGCAGGGTTGGTTGGCTGGCTGTCTAGTCAGTTGGTTGGATGGTTAGTCAATTGGTTGGTGGATAGGTTGGCTGGCTGGCTGGCTGGCTTGCTGGGTGAGCGGGTGGTAGCGTTTGGTTTGTTGGCTGCCTGGAAGGGTTAGTTGGCTGGCTGTCTAGTCAGTTGTTTGGATGGTTGGTCAATTGGTTGGCTGATAGGTTGGCTGGCTGGTTTGGCGGGTGAGCTGGTGGTAGGGTTTGGTTTGTTGGCTGGCTGTCTAGTCAGTTGGTTGGATGGTTGGTCAATTGGTTGGTTGATAGGTTGGCTGGCTGGCTGGCTGGCTGGCTGGCTTGGTGGGTCAGCGGGTGGTAGCGTTTGTTTTGTTGGCTGCCTGGAAGGGTTGGTTAACTGGTTGTCTAGTCAGTTGTTTGGATGGTTGGTCAATTGGTTGGCTGATAGGTTGGCTGGCTGGTTTGGCGGGTGAGCTGGTGGTAGGGTTTGGTTTGTTGGCTGGCTGTCTAGTCAGTTGGTTGGATGGTTGGTCAATTGGTTGGTTGATAGGTTGGCTGGCTGGCTTGGTGGGTGAGCGGGTGGTAAGGTTTGGTTTGTTGGCTGCCTGCCAGGGTTGGATGGTTGGTCAATTGGTTGGTTGATAGGTTGGCTGGCTGGCTTGGTGGGTGAGCGGGTGGTAAGGTTTGGTTTGTTGGCTGCCTGGCAGGGTTGGTTGGCTGGCTGTCTAGTCAGTTGGTTGAATGGTTGGTCAATTGGTTGGTTGATAGGGTGGCTGGCTGGCTGGCTGGCTTGGTGGGCGAGCGGGTGGTAATGTTTGGTTTGTTGGCTGCCTGGCAGGGTTGGTTGGCTGGCTGTCTAGTCAGTTGGTTGGATGGTTGGTCAATTGGTTGGTTGATAGGTTGGATGGCTGGTTTGGTGGGTGAGCGGGTGGTAAGCTTTGGTTTGTTGGCTGCCTGCCAGGGTTGGTTAGCTGGCTGTCTAGTCAGTTGGTTGAATGGTTGGTCAATTGGTTGGTTGATAGGGTGGCTGGCTGGCTGGCTGGCTTGTTGGGTGAGCTGGTGGTAGGGTTTGGTTTGTTGGCTGCCTGGCAGGGTTGGTTGGCTGGCTGTCTAGTCAGTTGGTTGGATGGTTGGTCAATTGGTTGGTTGATAGGTGGGCTGGCTGGCTTGGTGGGTGAGCGGGTGGTAAGGTTTGGTTTGTTCGCTGCCTGCCAGGGTTGGATGGTTGGTCAATTGGTTGGTTGATAGGTTGGCTGGCTGGCTTGGTGGGTGAGCGGGTGGTAAGGTTTGGTTTGTTGGCTGCCTCGCAGGGTTGGTTGGCTGGCTGTCTAGTCAGTTGGTTGAATGGTTGGTCAATTGGTTGGTTGATAGGTTGGCTGGCTGGCTGGCTTGGTGGGTGAGCGGGTGGTAGGGTTTGATTTGTTGGCTGCCTGGCAGGGTTGGTTGGCTGGCTGTCTAGTCAGTTGGTTGGATGGTTGGTCAATTGGTTGGTTGATAGGTTGGCTGGCTGGCTTGGTGGGTGAGCGGGTGGTAGGGCTTGGTTTGTTGGCTGCCTGGCAGGGTTGGTTGGCTGTCTGTCTAGTCAGTTGGTTGGATGGTTTTTCAAATGTTTGGTTGATAGGTTGACTAACTGGCTGGCTGGCTTGGTGGGTGAGCGGGTGTCAAGGTTTGGTTTGTTGGCTGCCTGGCAGGGTTGGTTGGCTGGCTGTCTAGTCAGTTGGTTGGATGGTTGGTCAATTGGTTGGTTGATAGGGTGGCTGGCTGGCTGGCTGGCTTGGTGGGTGAGCGGGTGGTAGGGCTTGGTTTGTTGGCTGCCTGGCAGGGTTGGGTGGCTGGCTGTCTACTCAGTTGGGTGGATGGTTGGTCAATTGGTTGGTTGATAGGTTGGCTGGCTGGATTCGTGGGTGAGCGGGTGGTACGGTTTGGTTTGTTGGCAGCCTGGCAGGGTTGGTTGGCTGGCTGTCTAGTCAGTTGGTTGGATGGTTGGTCAACTGGTTGGTTGATAGGTTGGCTGGCTTACTGGCTTGGTGGGTGAGCGGGTGGTAGGGTTTAATTTGTTGGCTGCCTGGCATGGTTGGTTGGCTGGCTGTCTAGTCAGTTGGTTGGATGGTTGGTCAATTGGTTGGTTGATATTTTGACAGGCTGGCTGGCTGGCCTGGTGGGTGAGCGGGTGGTAGGGTTTGGTTTGTTGGCTGCCTGGCGGGTTTTTTTGGCTGGCTGTCTAGTCAGTTGGTTGGATTGTTGGTCAATTGGTTGGTTAATAGGTTGGCTGGCTGGCTTGGTGGGTGAGCGGGTGGTAGGGTTTGGTTTGTTGGCTGCCTGGCAGGGTTGGATGGCTGGCTGTCTAGTCGGTTGGGTTGTTGGCCAATTGGTTTGTTGATAGGTTGGCTGGCTGGCTGGCTGGCTGGCTGGCTTGGTGGGTCAGCGGGTGGTAGCGTTTGTTTTGTTGGCTGCCTGGAAGGGTTGGTTAACTGGCTGTCTAGTCAGTTGTTTGGATGGTTGGTCAATTGGTTGGTTGATAGCTTGGCTGGCTGGTTTGGCGGGTGAGCTGGTGGTAGGGTTTGGTTTGTTGGCTGCCTGGCAGGGTTGGTTGGCTGGCTGTCTAGTCAGTTGGTTGGATGGTTAGTCAATTGGTTGGTGGATAGGTTGGCTGGCTGGCTGGCTGGCTTGCTGGGTGAGCGGGTGGTAGCGTTTCGTTTGTTGGCTGCCTGGAAGGGTTAGTTGGCTGGCTGTCTAGTCAGTTGTTTGGATGGTTGGTCAATTGGTTGGCAGATAGGTTGGCTGGCTGGTTTGGCGGGTGAGCTGGTGGTAGGGTTTGGTTTGTTGGCTGGCTGTCTAGTCAGTTGGTTGGATGGTTGGTCAATTGGTTGGTTTATAGGTTGGCTGGCTGGCTTGGTGGGTGAGCGGGTGGTAAGGTTTGGTTTGTTGGCTGCCTGCCAGGGTTGGATGGTTGGTCAATTGGTTGGTTGATAGGTTGGCTGGCTGGCTTGGTGGGTGAGCGGGTGGTAAGGTTTGGTTTGTTGGCTGCCTGGCAGGGTTGGTTGGCTGGCTGTCTAGTCAGTTGGTTGAATGGTTGGTCAATTGGTTGGTTGATAGGTTGGCTGGCTGGCTTGGTGGGTGAGCGGGTGGTAGGGCTTGGTTTGTTGGCTGCCTGGCAGGGTTGGTTGGCTGTCTGTCTAGTCAGTTGGTTGGATGGTTTTTCAAATGTTTGGTTGATAGGTTGACTAACTGGCTGGCTGGCTTGGTGGGTGAGCGGGTGTCAAGGTTTGGTTTGTTGGCTGCCTGGCAGGGTTGGTTGGCTGGCTGTCTAGTCAGTTGGTTGGATGGTTGGTCAATTGGTTGGTTGATAGGGTGGCTGGCTGGCTGGCTGGCTTGGTGGGTGAGCGGGTGGTAGGGCTTGGTTTGTTGGCTGCCTGGCAGGGTTGGGTGGCTGGCTGTCTACTCAGTTGGGTGGATGGTTGGTCAATTGGTTGGTTGATAGGTTGGCTGGCTGGATTCGTGGGTGAGCGGGTGGTACGGTTTGGTTTGTTGGCAGCCTGGCAGGGTTGGTTGGCTGGCTGTCTAGTCAGTTGGTTGGATGGTTGGTCAACTGGTTGGTTGATAGGTTGGCTGGCTTACTGGCTTGGTGGGTGAGCGGGTGGTAGGGTTTAATTTGTTGGCTGCCTGGCATGGTTGGTTGGCTGGCTGTCTAGTCAGTTGGTTGGATGGTTGGTCAATTGGTTGGTTGATATTTTGACAGGCTGGCTGGCTGGCCTGGTGGGTGAGCGGGTGGTAGGGTTTGGTTTGTTGGCTGCCTGGCGGGTTTTTTTGGCTGGCTGTCTAGTCAGTTGGTTGGATTGTTGGTCAATTGGTTGGTTAATAGGTTGGCTGGCTGGCTTGGTGGGTGAGCGGGTGGTAGGGTTTGGTTTGTTGGCTGCCTGGCAGGGTTGGATGGCTGGCTGTCTAGTCGGTTGGGTTGTTGGCCAATTGGTTTGTTGATAGGTTGGCTGGCTGGCTGGCTGGCTGGCTGGCTTGGTGGGTCAGCGGGTGGTAGCGTTTGTTTTGTTGGCTGCCTGGAAGGGTTGGTTAACTGGCTGTCTAGTCAGTTGTTTGGATGGTTGGTCAATTGGTTGGTTGATAGCTTGGCTGGCTGGTTTGGCGGGTGAGCTGGTGGTAGGGTTTGGTTTGTTGGCTGCCTGGCAGGGTTGGTTGGCTGGCTGTCTAGTCAGTTGGTTGGATGGTTAGTCAATTGGTTGGTGGATAGGTTGGCTGGCTGGCTGGCTGGCTTGCTGGGTGAGCGGGTGGTAGCGTTTCGTTTGTTGGCTGCCTGGAAGGGTTAGTTGGCTGGCTGTCTAGTCAGTTGTTTGGATGGTTGGTCAATTGGTTGGCTGATAGGTTGGCTGGCTGGTTTGGCGGGTGAGCTGGTGGTAGGGTTTGGTTTGTTGGCTGGCTGTCTAGTCAGTTGGTTGGATGGTTGGTCAATTGGTTGGTTGATAGGTTGGCTGGCTGGCTGGCTGGCTGGCTGGCTTGGTGGGTCAGCGGGTGGTAGCGTTTGTTTTGTTGGCTGCCTGGAAGGGTTGGTTAACTGGCTGTCTAGTCAGTTGTTTGGATGGTTGGTCAATTGGTTGGCAGATAGGTTGGCTGGCTGGTTTGGCGGGTGAGCTGGTGGTAGGGTTTGGTTTGTTGGCTGGCTGTCTAGTCAGTTGGTTGGATGGTTGGTCAATTGGTTGGTTGATAGGTTGGCTGGCTGGCTTGGTGGGTGAGCGGGTGGTAAGGTTTGGTTTGTTGGCTGCCTGCCAGGGTTGGATGGTTGTTCAATTGGTTGGTTGATAGGTTGGCTGGCTGGCTTGGTGGGTGAGCGGGTGGTAAGGTTTGGTTTGTTGGCTGCCTGGCAGGGTTGGTTGGCTGGCTGTCTAGTCAGTTGGTTGAATGGTTGGTCAATTGGTTGGTTGATAGGGTGGCTGGCTGGCTGGCTGGCTTGGTGGGCGAGCGGGTGGTAATGTTTGGTTTGTTGGCTGCCTGGCAGGGTTGGTTGGCTGGCTGTCTAGTCAGTTGGTTGGATGGTTGGTCAATTGGTTGGTTGATAGGTTGGATGGCTGGTTTGGTGGGTGAGCGGGTGGTAAGGTTTGGTTTGTTGGCTGCCTGCCAGGGTTGGTTAGCTGGCTGTCTAGTCAGTTGGTTGAATGGTTGGTCAATTGGTTGGTTGATAGGGTGGCTGGCTGGCTGGCTGGCTTGTTGGGTGAGCTGGTGGTAGGGTTTGGTTTGTTGGCTGCCTGGCAGGGTTGGTTGGCTGGCTGTCTAGTCAGTTGGTTGGATGGTTGGTCAATTGGTTGGTTGATAGGTGGGCTGGCTGGCTTGGTGGGTGAGCGGGTGGTAAGGTTTGGTTTGTTCGCTGCCTGCCAGGGTTGGATGGTTGGTCAATTGGTTGGTTGATAGGTTGGCTGGCTGGCTTGGTGGGTGAGCGGGTGGTAAGGTTTGGTTTGTTGGCTGCCTGGCAGGGTTGGTTGGCTGGCTGTCTAGTCAGTTGGTTGAATGGTTGGTCAATTGGTTGGTTGATAGGTTGGCTGGCTGGCTGGCTTGGTGGGTGAGCGGGTGGTAGGGTTTCATTTGTTGGCTGCCTGGCAGGGTTGGTTGGCTGGCTGTCTAGTCAGTTGGTTGGATGGTTGGTCAATTGGTTGGTTGATAGGTTGGCTGGCTGGCTTGGTGGGTGAGCGGGTGGTAGGGCTTGGTTTGTTGGCTGCCTGGCAGGGTTGGTTGGCTGGCTGTCTAGTCAGTTGGTTGAATGGTTGGTCAATTGGTTGGTTGATAGGTTGGCTGGCTGGCTTGGTGGGTGAGCGGGTGGTAGGGCTTGGTTTGTTGGCTGCCTGGCAGGGTTGGTTGGCTGTCTGTCTAGTCAGTTGGTTGGATGGTTTTTCAAATGTTTGGTTGATAGGTTGACTAACTGGCTGGCTGGCTTGGTGGGTGAGCGGGTGTCAAGGTTTGGTTTGTTGGCTGCCTGGCAGGGTTGGTTGGCTGGCTGTCTAGTCAGTTGGTTGGATGGTTGGTCAATTGGTTGGTTGATAGGGTGGCTGGCTGGCTGGCTGGCTTGGTGGGTGAGCGGGTGGTAGGGCTTGGTTTGTTGGCTGCCTGGCAGGGTTGGGTGGCTGGCTGTCTACTCAGTTGGGTGGATGGTTGGTCAATTGGTTGGTTGATAGGTTGGCTGGCTGGATTCGTGGGTGAGCGGGTGGTACGGTTTGGTTTGTTGGCAGCCTGGCAGGGTTGGTTGGCTGGCTGTCTAGTCAGTTGGTTGGATGGTTGGTCAACTGGTTGGTTGATAGGTTGGCTGGCTTACTGGCTTGGTGGGTGAGCGGGTGGTAGGGTTTAATTTGTTGGCTGCCTGGCATGGTTGGTTGGCTGGCTGTCTAGTCAGTTGGTTGGATGGTTGGTCAATTGGTTGGTTGATATTTTGACAGGCTGGCTGGCTGGCCTGGTGGGTGAGCGGGTGGTAGGGTTTGGTTTGTTGGCTGCCTGGCGGGTTTTTTTGGCTGGCTGTCTAGTCAGTTGGTTGGATTGTTGGTCAATTGGTTGGTTAATAGGTTGGCTGGCTGGCTTGGTGGGTGAGCGGGTGGTAGGGTTTGGTTTGTTGGCTGCCTGGCAGGGTTGGATGGCTGGCTGTCTAGTCGGTTGGGTTGTTGGCCAATTGGTTTGTTGATAGGTTGGCTGGCTGGCTGGCTGGCTGGCTGGCTTGGTGGGTCAGCGGGTGGTAGCGTTTGTTTTGTTGGCTGCCTGGAAGGGTTGGTTAACTGGCTGTCTAGTCAGTTGTTTGGATGGTTGGTCAATTGGTTGGTTGATAGCTTGGCTGGCTGGTTTGGCGGGTGAGCTGGTGGTAGGGTTTGGTTTGTTGGCTGCCTGGCAGGGTTGGTTGGCTGGCTGTCTAGTCAGTTGGTTGGATGGTTAGTCAATTGGTTGGTGGATAGGTTGGCTGGCTGGCTGGCTGGCTTGCTGGGTGAGCGGGTGGTAGCGTTTCGTTTGTTGGCTGCCTGGAAGGGTTAGTTGGCTGGCTGTCTAGTCAGTTGTTTGGATGGTTGGTCAATTGGTTGGCTGATAGGTTGGCTGGCTGGTTTGGCGGGTGAGCTGGTGGTAGGGTTTGGTTTGTTGGCTGGCTGTCTAGTCAGTTGGTTGGATGGTTGGTCAATTGGTTGGTTGATAGGTTGGCTGGCTGGCTGGCTGGCTGGCTGGCTTGGTGGGTCAGCGGGTGGTAGCGTTTGTTTTGTTGGCTGCCTGGAAGGGTTGGTTAACTGGCTGTCTAGTCAGTTGTTTGGATGGTTGGTCAATTGGTTGGCAGATAGGTTGGCTGGCTGGTTTGGCGGGTGAGCTGGTGGTAGGGTTTGGTTTGTTGGCTGGCTGTCTAGTCAGTTGGTTGGATGGTTGGTCAATTGGTTGGTTGATAGGTTGGCTGGCTGGCTTGGTGGGTGAGCGGGTGGTAAGGTTTGGTTTGTTGGCTGCCTGCCAGGGTTGGATGGTTGTTCAATTGGTTGGTTGATAGGTTGGCTGGCTGGCTTGGTGGGTGAGCGGGTGGTAAGGTTTGGTTTGTTGGCTGCCTGGCAGGGTTGGTTGGCTGGCTGTCTAGTCAGTTGGTTGAATGGTTGGTCAATTGGTTGGTTGATAGGGTGGCTGGCTGGCTGGCTGGCTTGGTGGGCGAGCGGGTGGTAATGTTTGGTTTGTTGGCTGCCTGGCAGGGTTGGTTGGCTGGCTGTCTAGTCAGTTGGTTGGATGGTTGGTCAATTGGTTGGTTGATAGGTTGGATGGCTGGTTTGGTGGGTGAGCGGGTGGTAAGGTTTGGTTTGTTGGCTGCCTGCCAGGGTTGGTTAGCTGGCTGTCTAGTCAGTTGGTTGAATGGTTGGTCAATTGGTTGGTTGATAGGGTGGCTGGCTGGCTGGCTGGCTTGTTGGGTGAGCTGGTGGTAGGGTTTGGTTTGTTGGCTGCCTGGCAGGGTTGGTTGGCTGGCTGTCTAGTCAGTTGGTTGGATGGTTGGTCAATTGGTTGGTTGATAGGTGGGCTGGCTGGCTTGGTGGGTGAGCGGGTGGTAAGGTTTGGTTTGTTCGCTGCCTGCCAGGGTTGGATGGTTGGTCAATTGGTTGGTTGATAGGTTGGCTGGCTGGCTTGGTGGGTGAGCGGGTGGTAAGGTTTGGTTTGTTGGCTGCCTGGCAGGGTTGGTTGGCTGGCTGTCTAGTCAGTTGGTTGAATGGTTGGTCAATTGGTTGGTTGATAGGTTGGCTGGCTGGCTGGCTTGGTGGGTGAGCGGGTGGTAGGGTTTCATTTGTTGGCTGCCTGGCAGGGTTGGTTGGCTGGCTGTCTAGTCAGTTGGTTGGATGGTTGGTCAATTGGTTGGTTGATAGGTTGGCTGGCTGGCTTGGTGGGTGAGCGGGTGGTAGGGCTTGGTTTGTTGGCTGCCTGGCAGGGTTGGTTGGCTGGCTGTCTAATCAGTTGGGTGGATGGTTGGTCAACTGGTTGGTTGATAGGTTGGCTGGCTTACTGGCTTGGTGGGTGAGCGGGTGGTAGGGTTTAATTTGTTGGCTGCCTGGCATGGTTGGTTGGCTGGCTGTCTAGTCAGTTGGTTGGATGTTTGGTCAATTGGTTGGTTGATATTTTGACTGGCTGGCTGGCTGGCTTGGTGGGTGAGCGGGTGGTAGGGCTTGGTTTGTTGGCAGCCTGGCAAGGTTGGTCGGCTGGCTGTCTGGTCAGTTGGTTGAATGGTTGGTCAATTGGTTGGCTGATAGGTGGGCTGGCTGGCTGGCTGGCTTGGTGGGTGAGCGGGTGGTAGGCTTTGGTTTGTTGGCTGCCTAGCAGGGTTGGTTGGCTGGCTGTCTAGTCAGTTGGTTGGATGGTTGGTCAATTGGTTGGTTGATAGGTTGGCTGGCTAGCTGGCTGGCTTGGTGGGTGAGCGGGTGGTAGGGTTTTGTTTGTTGGCTGACTGGCAGGGTTGGTTGGCTGGCTGTCTAGTCAGTTGGTTGGATGGTTGGTCAGTTGGTTGATAGGTTGGCTGGCTGGCTGGCTGGCTTGGTGGGTGAGCGGGTGGTTGGGATTGGTTTGTTGGCTGCCTGGCAGGGTTGGTTGGCTGTCTGTCTAGTCAGTTGGTTGGATGGTTGGTCAATTGTTTGGTTGATAGGTTGACTAACTGGCTGGCTGGCTTGGTGGGTGAGCGGGTGGTAAGGTTTGGTTTGTTGGCTGCCTGGCAGGGTTGGATGGTTCGTCAATTGGTTGGTTGATAGGTTGGCTGGCTGGCTTGGTGGGTGAGCGGGTGGTAAGGTTTGGTTTGTTGGCTGCCTGGCAGGGTTGGTTGGCTGGCTGTCTAGTCAGTTGGTTGGATGGATGGTCAATTGGTTGGTTGATAGGTTGGCTGCCTGGCTGGCTTGGTGGGTGAGCGGGTGGTAGGGCTTGGTTTGTTGGCTGCCTGGCAGGGTTGGGTGGCTGGCTGTCTACTCAGTTGGGTGGATGGTTGGTCAATTGGTTGGTTTATAGGTTGGCTGGCTGGCTGGCTGGCTTGGTGTGTGAGCGGGTGGTAGGCTTTGGTTTGTTGGCAGCCTGGCAGGGTTGGTTGGCTGGCTGTCTAGTCAGTTGGTTGGATGGTTGGTCAATTGGTTGGTTGATAGGTTGGCTGGCTAGCTGGCTGGCTTGGTGGGTGAGCGGGTGGTAGGGTTTTGTTTGTTGGCTGACTGGCAGGGTTGGTTGGCTGGCTGTCTAGTCAGTTGGTTGGATGGTTGGTCAGTTGGTTGATAGGTTGGCTGGCTGGCTGGCTGGCTTGGTGGGTGAGCGGGTGGTTGGGATTGGTTTGTTGGCTGCCTGGCAGGGTTGGTTGGCTGTCTGTCTAGTCAGTTGGTTGGATGGTTGGTCAATTGTTTGGTTGATAGGTTGACTAACTGGCTGGCTGGCTTGGTGGGTGAGCGGGTGGTAAGGTTTGGTTTGTTGGCTGCCTGGCAGGGTTGGATGGTTCGTCAATTGGTTGGTTGATAGGTTGGCTGGCTGGCTTGGTGGGTGAGCGGGTGGTAAGGTTTGGTTTGTTGGCTGCCTGGCAGGGTTGGTTGGCTGGCTGTCTAGTCAGTTGGTTGGATGGATGGTCAATTGGTTGGTTGATAGGTTGGCTGCCTGGCTGGCTTGGTGGGTGAGCGGGTGGTAGGGCTTGGTTTGTTGGCTGCCTGGCAGGGTTGGGTGGCTGGCTGTCTACTCAGTTGGGTGGATGGTTGGTCAATTGGTTGGTTTATAGGTTGGCTGGCTGGATTCCTGGGTGAGCGGGTGGTACGGTTTGGTTTGTTGGCAGCCTGGCAGGGTTGGTTGGCTGGCTGTCTAGTCAGTTGGTTGGATGGTTGGTCAACTGGTTGGTTGATAGGTTGGCTGGCTTACTGGCTTGGTGGGTGAGCGGGTGGTAGGGTTTAATTTTTTGGCTCCCTGGCATGGTTGGTTGGCTGGCTGTCTAGTCAGTTGGTTGGATGGTTGGTCAATTGGTTGGTTGATATTTTGACTGGCTGGCTGGCTGGCTTGGTGGGTCAGCGGGTGGTAGGATTTGGTTTGTTGGCTGCCTGGCGGGTTTGGTTGGCTGGCTGTCTAGTCAGTTGGTTGAATTGTTGGTCAATTGGTTGGTTAATAGGTTGGCTGGCTGGCTTGGTGGGTGAGCGGGTGGTAGGGTTTGGTTTGTTGGCTGCCTGGCAGGGTTGGATGGCTGGCTGTCTAGTCGGTTGGGTTGTTGGCCAATTGGTTTGTTGATAGGTTGGCTGGCTGGCTGGCTGGCTGGCTGGCTTGGTGGGTCAGCGGGTGGTAGCGTTTGTTTTGTTGGCTGCCTGGAAGGGTTGGTTAACTGGCTGTCTAGTCAGTTGTTTGGATGGTTGGTCAATTGGTTGGTTGATAGCTTGGCTGGCTGGTTTGGCGGGTGAGCTGGTGGTAGGGTTTGGTTTGTTGGCTGCCTGGAAGGGTAGGTTGGCTGGCTGTCTAGTCAGTTGGTTGAATGGTTAGTCAATTGGTTGGTGGATAGGTTGGCTGGCTGGCTGGCTGGCTTGCTGGGTGAGCGGGTGGTAGCGTTTGGTTTGTTGGCTGCCTGGAAGGTTTAGTTGGCTGGCTGTCTAGTCAGTTGGTTGGATGGTTGGTCAATTGGTTGGCTGATAGGTTGGCTGGCTGGCTTGGTGGGTGAGCGGGTGGTAAGGTTTGGTTTGTTGGCTGCCTGCCAGGGTTGGATGGTTGGTCAATTGGTTGGTTGATAGGTTGGCTGGCTTTCTTGGTGGGTGAGCGGGTGGTAATGTTTGGTTTGTTGGCTGCCTGGAAGGGCTGGTTGGCTGGCTGTCTAGTCAGTTGGTTGGATGGTTGGTCAATTGGTTGGTTGATAGGTTGGCTGGCTGGCTTGGTGGGTGAGCGGGTGGTAAGGTTTGGTTTGTTGGCTGCCTGCCAGGGTTGGTTGGCTGGCTGTCTAGTCAGTTGGTTGAATGGTTGGTCAATTGGTTGGTTGATAGGGTGGCTGGCTTGTTGGGTGAGCTGGTGGTAGGGTTTGGTTTGTTGGCTGCCTGGCAGGGTTGGTTGGCTGGCTGTCTAGTCAGTTGGTTCGATGGTTGGTCAACTGGTTGGTTGATAGGTTGGCTGGCTTACTGGCTTGGTGGGTGAGCGGGTGGTAGGGTTTAATTTTTTGGCTGCCTGGCATGGTTGGTTGGCTGGCTGTCTAGTCAGTTGGTTGGATGGTTGGTCAATTGGTTGGTTGATATTTTGACTGGCTGGCTGGCTGGCTTGGTGGGTCAGCGGGTGGTAGGGTTTGGTTTGTTGGCTGCCTGGCGGGTTTGGTTGGCTGGCTGTCTAGTCAGTTGGTTGAATTGTTGGTCAATTGGTTGGTTAATAGGTTGGCTGGCTGGCTTGGTGGGTGAGCGGGTGGTAGGGTTTGGTTTGTTGGCTGCCTGACAGGGTTGGATGGCTGGCTGTCTAGTCAGTTGGTTGGATGGTTAGTCAATTGGTTGGTGGATAGGTTGGCTGGCTGGCTGGCTGGCTTGCTGGGTGAGCGGGTGGTAGCGTTTGGTTTGTTGGCTGCCTGGAAGGGTAAGTTGGCTGGCTGTCTAGTCAGTTGGTTGGATGGTTGGTCAATTGGTTGGCTGATAGGTTGGCTGGCTGGTTTGGCGGGTGAGCTGGTGGTAGGGTTTGGTTTGTTGGCTGGCTGTCTAGTCAGTTGGTTGGATGGTTGGTCAATTGGTTGGTTGATAGGTTGGCTGGCTGTCTTGGTGGGTGAGCGGGTGGTAAGGTTTGGTTTGTTGTCTGCCTGCCAGGGTTGGATGGTTGGTCAATTGGTTGGTTGATAGGTTGGCGTGCTGGCTTGGTGGGTGAGCGGGTGGTAAGGTTTGGTTTGTTGGCTGCCTGGCAGGGTTGGTTGGCTGGCTGTCTAGTCAGTTGGTTGAATGGTTGGTCAATTGGTTGGTTGATAGGGTGGCTGGCTGGCTGGCTGGCTTGGTGGGTGAGCGGGTGGTAATGTTTGGTTTGTTGGCTGCCTGGAAGGGTTGGTTGGCTGGCTATCTAGTCAGTTGGTTGGATGGTTGGTCAATTGGTTGGTTGATAGGTTGGCTGGCTGGCTTGGTGGGTGAGCGGGTGGTAAGGTTTGGTTTGTTGGCTGCCTGCCAGGGTTGGTTGGCTGGCTGTCTAGTCAGTTGGTTGAATGGTTGGTCAATTGGTTGGTTGATAGGGTGGCTGGCTTGTTGGGTGAGCTGGTGGTAGGGTTTGGTTTGTTGGCTGCCTGGCAGGGTTGGTTGGCTGGCTGTCTAGTCAGTTGGTTGGATGGTTGGTCAATTGGTTGGTTGATAGGTTGGCTGGCTGGC